>NW_015112736.1:595663-607247 GCF_001443285.1 Poecilia latipinna
TCCTACAAGGGAAAACAGACGGGCTTAAATGACCTCACAGGATTTTTCACTTATTGGACTGAACCTTTTGGAATTTTCCTCAGGGCTGTAGATTATCACCCCCAAAATATTTCAAAATAACACCTGGATATTTATACAATTACAAATATCGGACAACTTGTGCATTCAGGTGATAATCAATTGAGTAAAAGTTTTAGCAGTCCCCCAACTACTGCACGTTTGTTCCTTTGCATGCAGAATAAAAAAAGATCGCAACAATGTCTGCAGCAACACTTGGTCGGTTTTTTGCAGGGTCAAACTATTCAACCTTTGTTGCTCCGAAGCATTCCACTTGCTGTAGTATGTCCAAGTTTTGTTAAGCTGATATGTTTTCACATTTAAAAAAAAAATGTATATAATTATCGTTTGTTTATTTTAATCTGCCGTGCTAATTTGTCTGCAGATAGACTGGAGAAAACAAACAAACAAACAAACAAACAAACAAACACAATCACAAAAGGGAGATCACTCACAGCCAGCAAAGCGCCTGCGCGAGAGCTCTAATTATCCTTTAATCTGCTGCTGTGCGTCAGCCAGAGCGTAGTAGGGGGGCGTGTTGAGCCTTGGCGGCGGCATTCCTTGTTGTTCCGCAACAAGGAACAACAACAACTTGCTGCAAAACCAAGATATGTTTCAAAAGCCTCCAGCGTGAAACAGTGGGTGCCAGAGTTGCTATAGAAACCGTTGAGCCCACCAACAAGCTAAGATTGTCAGAGATATTAGAGATAGAGAGGAAAAAAAAAACCAAAAAAACGTGCACGCACGCGCACATACATAAAATCGTTCGTGTGTGTGTGTGTGTGTAAGGTGTCTGTTTAGAGAGATAAAGATGTTTTTGGTTTTCGGTCGACATGATTGACCTGTTATTGCTGCACTAGCCCGGCAGCAGCAAAGAGAGGACAGCCACAAAGAAAAAAGGATGTGTCTAATACATGAAAACACTTGAAGGCACAAAAGGAAATGCACACACACTCAGTGTATATGAGTCAGGTTAGCTAATGATCTCTAGATGTGTTGATTCTACCAGACTGACTGGGGCTCACTCATTACCCAGTGTACTTTTCAAAGACTAATGCGAGCCTTTGATCTGCTACCACTCTCGCCCACTCTCTTCAGCGTTTCCTTCTCAATTACACATTATTCATGTTATTTTCTGAACTCACAGCTGGCACAGTATAATCTTTATTAATCTCAGTCTCTCAGAGTCCAACATGTAATAGTCTCTGTTAAACTGATGGCGAGATAAAAACCATTATGCTGGATGGAAAAATATGAAAATGATTACTTTACAAAATCACAAAAAATAAAGGTGAAACCAAAACATATTCGTAGGCCATACAAATTTGACATTAATCTCAATGCTATCCTCTCACTTCTATCCACATTGAGTCTGCAAAAAAGGCAATTGTAGTTTCATACATGCGTTTTTCAGACATACACACACAAACAAATGTGCAACTATCTTTCTGACCTAAAAGTAGAAATGTTTATAAAAACCATCTGGTGACTCTAATTAGCCAAAAAGCCAACCTTTTTTTCTGATCAGTGAACACACCCTAATAAGCACTACCAGTTCCTACTGGCCACAAACTTTGGTGTGGATGGTGATGCTGAGGAAAGAAGACTCAAATGTAACTTTTTAAAACTCAGCAAGTCACAGAAAGAGCAGAAACTGACCAGCTCTACGTTAGGACAGTCCCGAAACATTGGCCGCATGCTGGGAACCTCATGATTGAAGTACGAATCTACATTCTCTATGTAAAATATATGCAATGAGACAAATGTTTTTGTAATTGTTGTGCAAACACAAATGCTAAACCAAGCAACCAACAAAAAATCCCAGAAACTGTTTAACTCTGTCACATGATGGTGTGATGTCACATCTGCTCCAAATGCAATAACTGCACATGACAGGGAAGATAGAACAATATTATGAATTTTCCTCTTAAATCTTCTTGCATTTTAACGCTTAAATCAGGAATCTCATAAAACTGGTGTCAGTGAGTCAAAGCTTTACAAAAAGAGAATAGAAATGTCGGTAATCTATGCAATAACGAGAGGTAGTGGAATAAATCCTTGTTGGAGTAATCCAGTTATCATAACTCACCTATAAGCTCCTTGTTCCTGATGTCCAGCGCCATGTTTCGGAGAGCTGTGGCGACGGCACAAACTACTTTGTCGTTGTCTATCCTCAGTAGCTCCACCAGAATGGGAAGGCCTTTCTCTTTACGGACAGCGGCCCGAATGTACACTGACCACTTCCGGGAAGAAGATGACAAGAAGATGGTTAAAGACTTCCAACAACAATCTAAATCAGAATCTATGACACTTTTTTTAGATTAAACGATGCTGATCTGTGATGGCAAAGTACAGATTCGTTCAGCTTCTCCAGACTGTTGCAAAGAGATAAACTCACAGTTTTCTTCATCTTTATGGCAGAAATAGGGAATCATTTCCTCCCGACCCCTTGGGATTTGAGGAACTGATTCATCATAAGATATCGACAATCGTATGTCTTGGCTTAGGCCTAAACGTGCAGAGCTAAGAGAGTGCGCCAACATTGTCAGCAGATATGTTCTCGAAACACAGAGACAGATCTTATTTAATGAAAAAGTATACACACACACACACGAGGACCACCTGCTCCTGCAATTTTCCTTTCTTCTGCTGATTTTTCAAGAGCCATCCTATTCAGCCTCTTACGCTTTCTTTGTCCACTCTGCTGTCGGTGGAAGTGCTTATCAAATCAAAATCAGTTGCAAACACCTCGCAGGCATCTCGACAAGACTGATGAAGAATACTCTCAGCTGCAACCCTTCTTGCTTTTGCCTTTTGTGTTCATTTTCTTTCGTTCACCTACCATATTTTAATGCATTCTTTTCCTTATCGGACAGCCAGGCTGCTTATAAACAGCCGTACGATGCAGTTATATAAATATCCAAGGCCGCCCTACAGTGGTACACTGTATACTCCGTCTTTAACCCTCATATCTCTTCCTGGAGGCACAAGTTGCCCTGACAGTACCATGGCCACTTGAGTCATCCATTATAGTCATGTAGTCTCCTCCCTCGGTTCACTCCTTGTGGAGTCTTCCTCCAGTCCCTGGTGCATTTTAAACAGCAAGCAACAATAACAAACGTGTGCATTGCCTCGGAATAATATTACAAGGTTCATAACGCAAACTTCCCGAGATTAAGATCTAATAAAACAGCCGGGTGCTGCTGTCAGCGAATGCAATACTGTTTTGACAGACTTTGTCATAAGTGGAAGTTCTTTCTGCTCTGTGGGAGTAAAAGGAAACACTGTTTCATTCAAGAACAAATCCTCACCCCCGTCTTAAGTGTGCTTGTTTACATGGCCCCTTATGAAACAACAGGACTTTTGAAATCTCAAAAAGAAAAAAAGTAACTTATCTTGCTCAGCATGACCATTCTAATTCTAATTTTCATCGCACCTCTCGCCGATAATCCCTTCTACACACGTGGCATTTTAAAACAATGGAAAATGGGGTCAGAGAGGAGATTAAGCTAATGAAAAGCTCTATCTTATTTTAATAAATCAAATGGGAAGTAGATATTGATTTTGAGTACAAAGAAAAATATATCTGAACTCCTTTTTCGGGTCTGTGGATACCTTCCAGCTGCCTGCAGCGAGGTTCTGTAGGGCTCCGGCGGCGCCTTCGAGCGTGTCGGGATTGGAGCATTCAGAAAGCAGAGTGAGGTATGGCTTCACAATGGTGGGGTGCCACAACATCTGAACCCCTTTGGGAGGCTCGGCTGTGTCGGGAAAGGGACTCACGCCATCCCACTGCGAAAGATCAGAGCAAATGACACAAAGTTGTAATTTAAGTTCATATTTAGCAAGAAACTGTGCTCGCTGCTCATACTGGTCAGCTTGTTGCTGTGTGGAAGCATCCAAAGGCTGTCACAATACACGGTGCTATAAGTCAGCAGAAAACAGGAAGCTAAGCATGTTTCTTAATCCATACAGCAGCAGCCTTCAGTCAGAGGCCTCTTTAGTTTTGTTGCAAGACTGACTGCTCCCATAACTTAAAATATTTTGCTGTGTTTGTACATTTTGAGTGACACCGACAGAGAGTTCTGTAATTTTGGGCCGTTTTTAAAATACAGTCTTATTTTACGGTAACCATGTTATTGCTAAGACATAAATAAAGTGTCCTCTTGTTGCCTACAATGATTATAGAGAAATGATGATCAGCAATCAGTATTTGCAGGCCAGAGCTTCACAGAAATCGGTGATGAGAAAAATCTCTGACTGGGGCATCAGTCATGATCAGACATTTTCAAAGCAGCCCCAGCTTTTAAGTAAATGACATTTGTGTGCGTGTAGTGAAATTTTAATTGTAACAAACAAGCAACAGTGACGGTTGCCGTCTGTTTTGCATGTTTCACATGGAAAACGTTTCATTTTCAACATACATGTTGCACACCGATGTTTTTAGCAGCTTCTGTCTGCCGTTTCTACGTTTACCATAGTTACTGTGTTTTAGCCTGCTGATATGAAATTCATTGGATGTGCCATTATTTAATAACATTCTTCAATAATAAGAATGTCGTATTATGGAAGAAGGTTGTCATTAGACATAACATTCCTTAATAATACAAAATTGTAACTGTAGTGCTGCAGTGGTTTTGAACAAATAACAGCTCTTCTGTGTTGGGAAGGAATACATTTCGCTGTTTTTGACTTAAGAAAAAAAAACAAAAGACTGTCATCTGTCATCTTTAGCAACTTGAAAAACATTGCTCCTTATTGTCACCTAAAAGGCATCCAGGACATTCTCTGGTACAGAGGCAGCTGCACATAGTGCTGCAACACGACGTACTAGGATATAGGAAAACAAAAGATGACGGCAAATACACTTAAGAACTAACAGTCAGATCTGTTTCTTATTGCACTGCTGGAAATGGAGGTACTCATTTGTACAAACAGGCCAGTTTTACCATGTCTCTATCTTGGGATTTTTTCAGTTCCAGGAAGACTTCTTTAAGTCTGTAAATATATAAGTTTTACTGGAATTGAACAAATTCCAGAAAACATTCATTATGATACTCCGAACAGCTAGATCATCTCTGGAAAACATTATTCCGACCCATTGTAATTCTGTGTCGTTTTGCCTTGGTTTTTCTTTCCACGCCTCTCTCAGATAAGGAGAAACCTCACTGCCTCCACTTTATTCATATTTCTTTATTATGTTGTCCCTTTTTCTCCGTCTGCCTTTCTCAATTCTCTACTTGGATCTCTATGTCCTTGCTTCCCTGTTTTTATTCTAACCCTTACCCCTCAGACTGCTGCGTTTTTCATCTTTCTGTCAACACTTTCGGCTTTGCTCTACTGATTCCCCTTCTCTTTGTCTCCAGGTAAACTGGGGAAGCGTGCGACTTCAGAGAGTTTCTATCGAGTGCGCAAGATGGGGAATGCGTTTTTTTGATCTATACATAGATTCTCTGATCGAGAAAAAAAAATTAAAAAAAAATCAAAGACGTGTGGAAGTCTAATGTGTGCAGAAAATGTTAAGTAATTCACATTGTTCTGTGTCCTAGATGGTATTGTATACAGGAATGTTTTTGATGGAGGCAATGTGGGCAGTTGCCCTTGGAATCATCAAACTGGGGTGGGGAATGAGTGATAATAAAACAACAAAAAAAAACCTCCAAAAACCAAAGTGCCTTTGTACCTCTTAGCTGTGCCCTGAATGATTCCTGTTTTGCACTTTGTGCGTGTGCAGACAGTCAGGGGTTGGTGCCCTGCTGTGTTGAGTAGGTGCACCCTGTTAGCTGCTGACAGACAGAGCAGGTCACATGATTAAGCTGCACAGCAATTTCCCCTGCCAGACACACTGATAGGTTTTCACCAGGTATGGCTGAGCTGTCAGTCAAACTGAACCCGGGTGGAGTGGAGCAGAAGTAAACCAGTGATGTCCTCAAAGCCTTTATCTAGACAGAGCCTTGGTGCTATGTTAAGGGAAGTTCATCCGTCCATTGTCTATACCCAATCAACCTTGCAGGGTCATGGGGGGGGGGGATGCAGCACATCTCCGGCAGTCTCCTGGACAGGCTGCCAGTCCATCACAAGGCAACATGTGAACGCGCAGGGAAAAAAGAACCACGCACTCATAGCAATTTAGAGAGACGAATCAGATGAAACAGTCGTGTTTTGGGTTTTGGAGAGAATCCTCATGTGCACAGGGTGAACATGCAAACTCCATGCAGAAAGACTCCAAACTGGGATTCAAACCCAGAGCATTCTTGCTGCAAGGGTGGCAGTTAAGGGGTAACGGGAAGAGCCACAGGGAAATTTGAACAGATTATGTCTTTGCAAACCAGAAGCGTATGTGTGGATGTCTGCATCATGGATTTAAAACGGAAAGGGAAATATGTCGCACTAATGGGCAGAAGCATGGCCTAGCTAACAGCTGCATATTACATATTTTTGTTTTCAGTCGGGGAAGGCTTCTGACAGAGGCAACACACTCATGAAAAGTAGAATTATTTCTTTGTGTGGTTTAATAACCAGCAAATAACTGCTGACTTCATTCATTGTTGAACTCTTGTTGTGTAACATTTGTTTCAAAATTTCAGTGAAGTCCAGTAGTTGTATTTGGGTGCAGAAGGAGACACGAGTTCATGCAAGAACTTGTTATGGACCAACTGTTGCTAATATTGAAATGAAATTATTATTTTTTTCATTCCAAATCAAATATTTTTAGAATCAATCAGCTCAGATTCTTGAAAGGCATCCACTGCTCCCTGCTGAATATGTTCTGAACCTCCGATTAGTCTTGTTAGTTGGTCGAGTTGACAGCACTGGTCAAGATGAAAACAGAACAGCAACAGGCTTTTTTTCTATAGTTTTAGAACAGCAATGTAGTACTATTGCTGGTTCCAAAACCACATTATAATTATAATTAATCCAGTCTCTTAGCTTATATCCCTCACATATCTACGCTGAGTGTCTAATCTGAATGTCTGTGATCAACTCCTCACCCTTAGGACCTTCTCTGAAGAAAGGTTTACACTGATGCCTCATGTATCTCCCTGGAGCAAACAGTTGATGCTTCAAAAAAAATGAAACTGAAATGTGAAAACTAAACAAAAACGAACTTACAGTCAAGCCCTCTTACCGGGGCTTGTTTTATGTTTTCATGTAACTTAAAAGCATCAAGAAAAGTCAACTGTGCTGATCATTTTCAACCATAAATTAATGCTTAATTTTAGCGTATTTAATAAGCAATTCTCTTCATAAAAAAAGAACAGTATAGGAAACGGGTGGCATAATTGGTTGCGTATATTTTGGGTCACATATATCCGAGTTGTGCAAGTGGAATGTTCGTAAATGCAAAACTAGAGGTAACCACTATTGTTAAAAACAATTACAAATTAACGCCTTTGACTTTAAATAGGAACAAAAAAGTGGAGAAAAAAAAAGCAAAACGCCTGACGTTGGGTGTCCCCAAAAACGGCAGACCCCATTCACAACCTGGATAAGAAATGCATCAACAGTGGAAATGATGGATACATTTGAGGAATATAATCCTATTGAAAAAAGCGCAGATTCAAAATGTTTAATAATGTAAAGTATAACTAACTGCGGAAAACTGGTTTTAATTATTCAAAAAGCCAAGTCTTTCAAACTCAGCTTGAAGGGCACACAGCGATCCGGCATTTTCATTCTATTTTTTGTTATTTACTTCATGTCCCTGTTAAAAGCAGGACAGTCGATCACAGCATCTTCCTGTTTCATCATATAAAGCTGATCTTACATTACACAGCCACATGTCTATTTGAGAAAAATTGAAGGAGGAGGAAAGAGGCTGTTAAGAGAACAAACAACTGGATGAATGAGGGAACAAATTATGCAAGACACATCTATTTATTTTTCTACGTATCAACATTATATGCTGTGAATTCAATCATATGTCAGGAACTTTGTCTGCTTCTACTAAAACTATGATCACAAGAGTTAAATAGCTGGGAGGAAAATAATCTATTTCTGGAATATTCTTAGAATAGATCCTTAAAAGCAAACTCATTTAAAAATCGCTGTCCTACAGGGAAGCAGAGTACCAAGGCTTCCTTACACCCCACAAAAAAAAAAAATCTTCCTCAGATGGATCAAAGTATTTTATTTCGCTCCTCATTCTGAAACACAGACGGTGAGGTAAAAGACCCCGCAAAATTCTTTTGTCTCTGGGGAACGTTCTTGCAGTCTAATTGCAGCTAAATTACAAAATCGATGTGGTGGTAGCCCATGTACTGCTGTGTTCCACAGGGAGACCTGGGATTGTATTTTAAGACCACTCTGTTACCCGAATATCTGAGGAAAAAAAAAAAAGAAAAAAAAAAAGTGGAACTGAAACGGCATAGACGGCTTTAAACTAAACCTGATGTCAAAATATAAAAACTGCTCTAAAGCCATTCGCCACTTCCATCTGCCTGCATGAAACACAGAGCCGTGATGAAGTTCAGTGAGTCGCCCAAAGACGCGTTTCTTTACACCGACATGACAACAAAAAAAACATGTTTAATGTTCCATTTTAACCCAAATCACTTTGTTACTTCTGCCCTTTACCTGCTCAGCTCCCTTCTTTTTCTTTTTCTTCTTCCCCCAGCAACCGGAGCTCTCCCCTTCACATCCATTTGAATCACAAAGCAGCCCATCCAGCTCTTCGAGACCACCTTGCTGGCCGTGGGATGTCTCAGCAGCCAGTCTGTATGACAGATTCCTCAGAATACAAACACAGTTCTCTACAGTCTAGAGATAAAGCAAACGCAGGAGGAAGAGAAATGGTGTGGGGAGAAGGAAGATGAGACGAAGAAAAGATAAATGGTTAAAGTCCAAAAGTTGAAATGAAAGATCTGTTTGAAAACAAAAAAAAAAAAAAGGAAGTTCAAAAACAAGGCATCGCTTGAAAGGAAGAAAGAAAGAAAAAAAGAAAAAATCCACTCATATATAATATAAACCCCCAGGCGACACCCATGAGAAAGACAGATGGGAAACCAAACAACGTCCATAATCTCTCAGGTAATATGTTTTCTGCATTTTGTTAGCTCTGACTTTGAAATGAGATTAGAAAAACTCAAGTAAATGAGGAAAAATGACAAACCCAATATATTATCACACAGCTCATTTAACACTCGGTGCAGAGGCAAACCCTAAAGTCGCCGCGCCTGTGAGGAAGTGTGTGTCCCCCGTACACGGACAAACCATGTCTTACAACGTTTGTTGTCTATTCTTAAAAGCGCGCTTCCGAGACTTTGCGCAGCCGCCCGCGCGCATTTGTGTATCGCTGAGAAAGGGGAGTCATCAAATCAGCAGAGTGGAAATGATCAAAGACGAATAATCAATCTTCTCGCAGTCTGACCGTTGGTTTACACAAAGACGACTAAGGAGTGTAATTGAACAGCCTCAAGAGATGCAACAAAGAAAAACAATGTCTCACTCCAGTGAGCTGCAGTCATGTCTGAAATTCTATTCAGAGTCTATTACAGAATGATGTTGGAGGAGTTGTGTTTAATTTACAATTTACGGTGACATTTCATATTTCGATCTGTTGTTTCACGTTTATTCCGAACTCCTTTATTATAGCATACAAGGTTTATAGAGTGCAGAGACACTTGCGGACGGTTCTGTGTTACTCGAAGCTGTGAGACTGGGGTCACGTATGGATCGGCATCCCCACCATGTGTAACATTTATCGGATCCTCAGGAAAATAAGTTTGCCACTTGTTTACATGTTGGTCTTTTTTTTTTATTGCATGTCCTTGTTTATGAATCTATACCCTCACATTCTTCTTTGTCCTTACACTCCCACGAGTCACAAAACCATACACATAATACGTGTGTACACAAACAATAACGAAAGCAATAATGCGATGGACAGGCAATGTTGTACTCGGCTTCTAGGTCCTTCAGTTTTAATTACTCCTGCGATTAAATACAAATATGAGAGAATGCAGTCGGGTCATATGAAGCCAAATATATTGAGGACGAACGGGTCACACTTGAGAAACGTATGTTAGTAGTTTCTGAATTCATCTTGAGATTATTATTATCAAAAACGAAGGCTTTTATAAAGAAGCACACATGACATAGAAGGAAGTTAATGATAAATATATTCATCAAAATTCAGAATAAAGTACTGAAGAAAACAATTGAGACATTGTTAGGATACCGTTAGGACACTTTGTCTTACTTTGTAGAAACATACAAATATACTCGTGTAAAACTGCTTTTATTTTTATGCCACATGTTTAACAAACAAAAAAAAAATCAGACAAACTTCTTTTCTTGCAGTTTATAGTTGTCGATCAAATACCCTTTGTCGATCCTGATGTACAATTTTATTAAAATGTCTGAAAATGTTTGCATAGTCAGGAGCCCTGAATGTTTGTTCTGATTCATTGATTGAGCTCCCATTCAAAACTAAACTCAACTAAAGGCTCTAAATAAACAAAGCATTTCATCTAAATAAAATACGTTTAATTTGAAATTACTACAGTTTGAATTTATATGAATTCTCTGCAATTGAGATTTTTAGTCACTGTGATATTTTTTTTTTTCCCTTCTAAGTAATTTACAGGACACACCAAACTCTACGGCAGCTCGAGTAGCACAACGTATGATCCAGAATAAGACTAAAAAACAAGAAAATGGAACTGGAGGGCAAACAGAGTTTGTCCATGTTTGTTGTAGCAGAAACCATTAGATGGCTGATCTGCCAATCAGTCTTTGTTACTGAGGCAACGTCAGTCCTCTGGCGACTGCAGTCAAACAGTGGTGAGGGGAGGATGGTTAAACAGTGATTAAGGATGGCCATTTAGAAAAGGCTGGAAGACAGGGAGACCTTGAAAAGTCAGCCATCCAAAGCACTATTTATGTAATATTGACTGGCCTCCACACGCTTATATATACCGCGCGCCAACATGAATGTGTTCTGAGACAGAAAAATGCAGAATGAACACAAATTCACTCAACTTTGACTGCTGGCTTAATAGGCTGCAGCAAATGCTCTAATACTTTACATATAAAAGCTGTAACTTGGCTTAGTGAACTATAAACTCCTTCGAAACAAACAAAAAAAATGCTATCCTAGTGGTAATTGGCAAATGAGGGGAGATTCAGCTGCACTTTCGTTTTATTCAAAGGTTACGCTGAAGGTTGTACAAGTGTTTCTGGTGTGACAAAGTAGTGTAAAGACTCTTTGCTTCCCTGACTAAATGATAAACGTTTCAGAATGAAATGCAGAGTTTGTGCATAAAAAAAAAGCCAACATTTTCAGGGGAGAACTAATAAATACCTTGCTGTCGATCTCGCTGCTCCCCAAGGAGATCTGAATAACGTAGAGCAGAGCATCTGTAAGGCCGTCACACTCTCTCATTCTCCGTCGCGCTTCCTCACCTGCTGAGCTTACATTTCTGAAACACACCAAAAACAAGCCATGTAAAAAAAAAAAAAAAAAAAAAAAAAAAAAAAAAAAAAAAAAAATTTTTAAAATTTTAAAAAAAAACCAAAATTTTTCCCC
>NW_015112736.1:610306-702577 GCF_001443285.1 Poecilia latipinna
CATTCCCCCCGCCCCTCCCCCCCCCCTGAGCTTAAATTTTTAAAAACACCCAAAAAAAAACCAAAAAAAAAAAAAAAAAAAAAAAAAAAAAAAGATGAAACAATAAGATTGATCAAATTTTAAATATGATCACAGATTCTTCCTCCCAGAAGAGTTCACTGCTCCCAGTAAACTCAAGAATTTACATCCATGCTGGTATTTGCAAAGTTATACTGATTTTGAATAATATTTTTAGTGTAATTTGCACACCTCACTTTTTATTTTCAAATGTTGTGGTCTGTAGTCTTTGGATCGGAGTATGGTACGTTTGATAACTGCAGAGTATTTTATGTTATAATCTTTCCCTCATTACTCTTAATTTTAAAATCTATACATTTTAATACATTTACCTTTGTGTGAACCTACATGTTTTGATATCCTGTCACTTGCTGCTGTTTCACCTGAATGTCCCCACTGTGGGACAAAAAAGTATATTTCTATTATGTTATTAAAACTTGTTAAAAGACAGAAAAACAAACATCTCTATCCATACAGGCCTATATCTAAGTTTAAAATACTTGAAGAGAAAAAAAGGGAAAAAGTCACTTAATTCAAAAAGACACACACCATATAATGTTAGAGTAATTTGATAGTTTTATGTATCCTATTATTAGTGGAAGCCTTGCTTTTATGATCTATAGAAAACAAAAGATACACAGAGAAACAGACTGGTAACCGCACAATTTGTTTTACTGGTTGATGGTCAGTGAACACACCGTGCCGCACTGACACTCATAGGTATAAAAAATTATTTCTAAGGCAGGATAATTTAAAGGTAGCTATTTTAAGGTGTCTAAAATTGAAGTCAGATGAAGCACAAAATTGCCAGATGTTATTTAAAATGAAATTGTATTTTCTAAGGAAATGTGTCTGCAGGCCATTAATGGTGCCGCGGCAAAGATCCAGGCTTAGGCAGATAACAGGAAGGCAGAATATACTGCAGGAAGGTTGTTCTGTTTGTCCTGCTGAGCTTATCAGGCATGAATGATTTGAAAAGGATGGCAGCCTTCAGGATTTAGGGTAAGGATCTATATTTTCTAGGGAGCGCATACTCCCTGGTATGTGCTCCGTTTAATGTTGCAAATTCTAACCATGCTATTTTCCAACATAAGAAGCTAAAGAGTTACAATGTAAACTCCTTAACCATAGCCATTTTTCTCTAAGTGACATTGCTTTACATCAACTCTGGTGTTACACAAATAGCATGACATTCCCTACTAAATACCCTGCTTTTGTACAGCACATTATCAAGCCAGAGGACTCCAAAGCATACACACATTTCACACACATTTCCAATGCTGAAATGTGTGTATGACACAATGTAGCCACAACTGCATTGGGAAGACTAACAGAAGTCACCACTAGGGGGCAAAGCAAGTGGGGTTTTGAACTGGCAACCCATTGGTTACACAACAAATTCCTACCTGAAATAGTATTTTAAATGTAATTCATATAATTTGTTATAATTCTTGAAGATAATTCTGATTGGTCCTATAATTGGCTAGTCAATACTTTCCAAAAATAAAAAAATTAAAATGAAACAACAAAAATCTCTGGAAATAATGGATATAATTTTTCAGTTTTAGATACATGAAACTAACATGCATTACAATGAATATTTTTGTTGACTTGCAAAACCCTGTGCTTCCACAAACCATGCTATACATGACTAAAAAAGTATTACATATGACTGAAGTACTTTCAGGACAGAAGGCATAAAATTTCGAGTCAAACTTCTCACGCCGCAAATATCGTTCTGACAATAACAAAGCAGCAGTGAAACTTTAAAAGAGGAATACATATTTGGTTTTATTTAAGGTGAAAACATCCAGTGCACAGGGGGAAAAAAAATATGAAAAAAAGACAAGTTCCTTTCACACAACTTGAGCAAAACATGCACTAGAACCGTCTAATAATGTCAGTTTGCAAATCATGCCTTTGGCACCCGTTGAGGAGATCAAAATGTAAGTGACTGTCTTGAAAGAATACTTTGGAGATAAATGACTCCAAGCAATCTGAAAACCTAAATGCCACAGCCACTCAATATACCTCTTCTGCATGGTTTTATGTAGCAGAATCAATTATTGTCAACTCTGCCGCACAGCAAAATCAAACAGCGCAATTCGGTCTTGTAAAATTAAGATAAATGATAAGGTGCCAAGTAATCGCATTTCTACTTTAAGGGTCACAAATCACATCTTCAGATGTACATGTTGGCTAATTATACAGTAAATCAGGGTAATACAGAGCAGCTGAATGTGGATTTGCACCAACTAGTCAGCTATTTCTTAAGTTGAAGACCTGAATGTAGATAAAAGACACCACAGACATCTTAGAGCTTAGCTTCAAATCAAAGAAAACAGTAATTAATTTCCATCTACGCTGCAGACCTCTGCTAAAGCGACGCGCAAGCAACGGAAGGGAATAAACAGAGGAATCATTAACATTTAGTCAGAGGAGTTCAAATATTATTCTCTTAAGATAAAATTTAACAGATCAGATGAGACAATGTGGTGTGAACAAAGAGGCAAATCTGTCATGCTGGCACAATAAAGATCACAGCTGTTTTTGCCAGTCTATGAAATTAGGTTATTCAGAAACTGTGCCGATAAAAAAAAAAAAAAAAAAAAAACACACAGAGAAGAGAGAAAGAACTCAATTAAAACGTCACGTTCGTGGCTTCCCACTTCCGAGAGAAGGTCAGATTACTTCCCCTCGCTTTGAATGCTAATGGACAATGAAGTATACCATGAAATGGTGCTCAGCAGTAACAAGTGTCTGTCGAGTCGATATTAAACAACAGAACAGTGCAAACACTTCACCTTAGTAAATGTTTAAGCAACAAAGACAGGAGGTGGGTAGAAGAGCAAGAAAATGAAGGTATGTGCAGTTTTGTTATGCTGCAGATGTACATGGTAGGTTATCTGTTAAATTATAATAGATGCACAGAAGTGCACTGGTGATGACACGTAGATATTCAACTCAGGAAGTCGTCCGAAAGACCGAATAGGTAGAGCTCGGTGCTAAAAAGTTAAATAGGGGTATTTTAAACAGAACTGATGCAATTATAAGAAATACTTGAGATAAATTTTAATGCTATTGTGTTCTGAACAAAGCAGCACGCATTTTCAGTTTTATGACCAGCATATCAAATGGAAAAAATTGTACTTGTTTCACAAAATGTTGGCTAATTGTCTCATTGCAACACTTTTCTTTTCTTTTTTTTTGCCGAAAACCTTCAATCTTGAAAGACATTTGACCAGAGGACATGGCGCTTGCTGAAGGCAGAGAGTTGTGCCTGGCCACCACAGTGCCCGGGAATGCCTAGAGCCAACTAACACCAGAGCAAGGCTTGTTGATCATGCATCAAAACTCATCTGATTGCAATCAGAAACCACATCATTCATCCATATATAACAAATCCAAATGAGCCTCATCCAACAAAAGAAGCTGGGAGCAGAGGAAACCCTGCAGTCGTTTGTTTGGCGTCCAAATAAATCATGGCTGTTAAGGTGAAACGGTTGGATTGATACCACAGCAGACAACATTAAAGCTAAATGAGACAGGGGAAAAAAAGGGCATGCAATGTCATCCAAATACGTATACGCAGTACATATTTATGATTCTCATTTTGCCAAATTCCTCATTGAAAATAGAGAAGCACAGGAAGATTTTGCATGGCAAATAAATTTACAATTTAAAAGTCAGACACTTTAAGCTATTGAGCAACAAAATATATTGTTTACTTTGATTTGAACTGTCAGTGGGTTAACTTTATTTATAAAGCACAAACAAGTATAGTGCAGCACAGCATGACCAAATAACTGAAAGGAGTTGGTAAAAACACACACAGGAGACGAGATTAAAGTAATTCATTGTGTAAAAAAATAAGAAATGTAAAAAATAGAAACAGTCACGATATTATGAGCAGCACTTATATTAATTGGTCATTTATTCCACCGTTTTTCTGCTGCAACAGAGAAGGCACGGTCACCTCTTACTTTTTTTGATTGGACGTATAAGAGCAACTGGTTGTTAGACCTAATTGTTCTTATGGGTGTACAGTACTTTAGAAGACTCTTTAAGCATGATGCAACAAAACTATTGTGACCCTAAAAACCAGTAGGTTTTTTCTTAAATCAATCCTGTTACAATTAAGAAAACACTGGAGAAAAACTATTATTGCAGTTGTTCCTATTTTCAGGTTCCTGTTAACAGGTGAGCAGTAGTATTTTGTACAAGCTGCATCAATCCTTCAATATCCTAAGGAAAAAGATGAGGCTTCAACTTTGTTGCTGGACAAAGCTCATCTTGACAACTGAACTTGCTTTGTGATTTTAAATAAGCTGTCAAAGAATATGCCAAGATTTCTCACACGAGAGATGTTGTATTGGTATTGGAAAGATTTCATCTCCCAAGTACCAAAACCTCAGTTTTATTATTTTTTAGGTGAAGGAAGCTTGAGTGCCTTTATAAAAGCAAGACAGTCCAATGATAACGTAAAGAGTTGCATGATTTTTTTTTTAATGAATGGACAGATAGCATTAAACATAAAATGCTATAGCTTCCACATAGTTGCACAGTTTCCTCTCATTCAAAAAGAAGAAAACTGATGACTGTAGTTCAAACATTACCTAAACATTATATATGGTAGGAACAAAATGATTTTTTTCACAGTTGAGTAAGCACATGTTCCATGTTCAACCAACATCTACGATAAAAAAACAATACTGCAACAAACGCACAGAGTGCATGAAGCAAAAAGCTTTTCTTGGTAAAACAGTTTGCATCACATGACTTCACTAACAATGCTAAAAGCTCTACTAATAACACCAGGAAAAGGGTAAACCAATTTTTAGGCAGACTATTATTTTTTTTTACCATATAGACAAATATATTTGAATGGCTGATTTCAGTCTCTTGGCCTGTGATGATCACAATAGAGTGCATCTTTCTTTTCTTTCTAAAAGGTTGTAAAATGCATTTTGTAACCAATTACACTAGAAACTAAAATATCCAGTTGAATCATGAACAAAACAGCTTTAGAATACCAGTAATCACAGTCCCAAGAGAACTAGCACTTATTATAAAACAGAACATATAAACGACTGAAAGATATTGACATGACTGAACCAAAACAAATATATTAAAACATGATGCTAAGTATGATAGCACTGAAATAAAAAGTCTGGGATTTTGCATAAAAAACAGTCATTCTTTTGGAAATTAGGGCAACATTCCTGCTTGGAATTCAAATAAAGTTCAAAATTTTTAGATCACATACTTTTGTTTTTCAATTCGAAAAACAGTAAGACTACTTCTTTTACAAACCAAGGTGTCAGACTGAACAGAACTGCTCAGTGGTTGATTAGATCCAGCTGCTTACTTTGACTGAATGCGTTTTTGCTGCGTGACCCATTAGCAGTGATTACAATCAGCAGAATAAGGTCATAAGAAATTTATTAAACAGGAGGGATTAGTATGCTGCTCTGGTGGTCTAAACAGCTAACCTCTTCAAAACTGGCCATGGATTTATGAAATTAATTTCTCAAATTTCAAGATAAGGGTGACTTTGTTTTACTCTGATGAATTTTGCTATGGGCGACTTGATTAAGAAAAAAAATCCAAGTGCGCGTATGAGTGTCAGAAAATATTTGATGAGTAACTATTTGTGGCTTCCTTTAACCGTATAGAGTTATTATTTTCAGTGCTTGTGCGGCATTGCATAATTAGTTTAGATAAGCTGGTGTGGGACGAGAGACAACTAAAATACGAACAATGAGTCAGAGCATAGCAAGTCAACTGTTACCCAAAAACTGTCCGTCTTTTCTTCCCATTACTTGGCAGAGTATAGCACGCTAACAGACATGCAATTTTGGTTAAGTCCTTCTGTGAGAAGTGAGGTTGACAGCACAAACAAGACAGAGTCTGTGTCCCAAACTTCCCACATCACAGTGACACAAGACGTGTGGGATTACCAGCTATCTCTAAAATACAAACGCCACAACCCCGCTTCTCATTGGTGCGGCTTAGAACTGCTCAAACAGGCTATGATCACAGTTAACCACCCTCCTAGGACTTCTGACAAATGAGCTTCAAGTGTGGAAAACGTTTATTTTTCAGAATATAAAACTGAGGAAAAAAATAATTCTGATTTTGCAAAAGCTGGATTGACAACAGTTGCATATGTTTTTCTATTACACATTTTAACCCTTGTATGTAGAAATGGGGTCCAACCGACCCCACATACGTGAAACCTGTATCATTTGCCATAGTCCTCCATGTTCACCTCAGTCCTCGCACGCACAAGGGTTAAATCAAATAAAGATTTTTTTTTTTCCTCATGGATGCATCGACAAATAATGTAAAAGAAAATCCATCAAATTTACTCGTAGCAATTTAGCAAAATGAAACAAAAGACAATGAGATTACGAGTGAATCTGAGACAGATGGCGAGCAGACAATGTCAATCTGACGGCTGTCTCAAACAACTGGTGTGTGGTGGCGCTGTGCGAGTGTCTGTGTGTGTATGTCTCTATGTGAATGAGGGCACAATGGCAACAGAAGGCCATGACCGGATGACATGCAAATGCATGAAATATATATGTATGTGAAGGAAAGCAATACAGAAACGCAGCCGTTTCTGACCATGCGTCCTGATTGTTCTTCAATAAGAAAAACCACAACTGGCTTAAATGTGAATTTTTGAAAGGAATCCACCTTTGCTGGGTGCATAATATGTACAGAACAAAATTAATAAAAAAATAGCATACAGTGTGTGTAATTCATAAAGAGCAGACTGGGAATCGTCTCTTGCTTGACAAAAAAAAAAAAAAATCCAGCAATCTTAAAAGGGCTTTTTACTGAAAGACATGGAAACCACACAGAATAATGCTCTCTTTTATACTGCGTTCAAACACCTATCTGGCTGAGGACAAACTAGGAGAACACAATTCTGGTGCTCGTAGTGGAAGTGGTCGGTAAATCCTTTCAGTTTAATACAAGGAAAAGGGTTGCGAGAGAAATGGCGAACAAAAGAGCTCTATGACTTTTTAGTTGACTACATTTGCATATAGAAGTCATTGTGAATAAGTCACTCCCCCAGCCCCAAGGAGTGACTCAGTTTAATGAGCAGTGTTACCACAACAGCATGCACACACTTCTGAAGGTGTGCAGAAAGTGAGCACACACAGATGCAAACCAATAATAGGAAACAGTTGACTCACTGTGACTTCCTTCCAGGTGTGCTTTCTGTAGTTAGTGTTTCTAACACTTGAATTTTGCATGTCTGTTTTGACGTGTGTGTGTGTGTGTGTGTGCGTGCGCCACTTAGGGTTGCAGTACATGCGAGCTCAAACACAAACACTCAGGAAAAATAGACAGAGTTATACAGAAACATATGGAGGCATGCCCATGCAATACACAACAGCACGAGCTCTCACAACAAAGCGATAATGAGATAGGTGAGAGGTCTGAAATTGAGCTGGGAAACACAAAGACCTGAACACTGTAGTCTAATGTCACATTAACCCTTCGAAAAGATAGTGAGATGGGATACAACGCTGGTGAGCAGCTATACACACCTCCTTCACCCCCCCTGAGTGTTTACCGCAGCTAAATCCTTCCTTCAATTTTTACCTTCTCCTCTGCTTCCAGTTCATCCTCTCCTTTAACATTTCATCTGTAGCTTCAGAGTGGTGAGCAGTGCAGTGACAGCATCATCTATCTTCCCCCGCATCTTTACGTACCGACACACGGGCACAAAGCTCCTATAAACAATTGTGTGACTTAAGGTGGAACACTCCATGGTAAAAGTAGGAAAAAATCCAATATTATTATTATTATTTTTTTTAGTCATTGAGGAAAGGTGAGATAAACATCAAACAGGTTGCCAGTCAATCCCAGACAACCATCCACACACACAGGCACGCACACCTAAAGGCAATATAGTATCCAGAGAAAACTGTATATGAACAGGAGCACATTCAAACACTAAACATACACACACACACACCCACACACAATAAAAACAGGCAGGGCAGAGATTTGAACCCAACACTTTTTCTGTTAGGTATGTATAAAGGGTTCATTTAACTAAATCTACCTTAATAGGCAATTTTAGGGCCTGACACCAAGACAAAGTTATTCTTTTAGCTGTGAATTAGAGAGCTAATCTCTTAGTGGTGCCATAATTAAAAATGACACACACGGCAGCATGATCACTATGTAATATTTGCAATGAAAAACATCTTATTCCATTAAAAATATCTAAGGTAATTTGAGTTAATGAGTTCAGTTTAGACGTTTATACCAACTGCAGCTCGTGAAACTCATTTAGGTACAAAATTTGTTTTCTGTGGCTCACAGACCTCTGTATCTTGTAGTTTTAAAGACTTTCCACTACATTAACTCATGTACATTTATTAATAATGTGTACCTTTGCTTGTAAATAAATTTACTCTGCCATGATTATGTCTTTAATGCATTAAAACTCACATGTTTTCATTGCACTTGAACAAATTATAAACTATAATGGATGCCTTATGACGTTTTAGCAGCGGTAGCGATGCAAATTGCGTCTCTTACCTGAGACAGCCTGTGGCATTGCGCAGCACCTGGGAGGTGTGAAGGTGGAGTTTGCGGTCATCGAGGTGACCAGGGGATGAGTCCCAGTTGGAGTGCGGTATGATGACGCTGTTGGTCAGAACTGCAAGTGCATCTTGGATGATCGGCATCTTCAGGGCGTCGCACGACGACAGGTTCCACAGCACACCTGCATGTAATGTCGTTGAAAATAAAATAGGGATCAGGAAGCGTGTTCTCAATTCTGCAAAAAAAAAAAAAAGTTCAATCTGTGCATGATTCTTGAGAAAACTATTGATTTCAAAATATCAATGTCTTGTTTCGTTTGAAAAGAAAAAAGGTATTTCAAAGAAGCAAGATATTACGAAGAATAGAAAATCTTCATTTGTATGCAAGGTTGTACAACAACAGTAAGAGCTTTATCTAGAAACTGCTCTATTCTGATCTATTTAATAATATTGGCTGACTGGATCAAAAAAAGCTAACTTTAAAGGAGCTACAATGAATACATGTTTATTCTGATGCTGGATATTAATGAAGAAAAGAACCAGTTTAACTAACAGTTAAGATCTTACATTATCCATTAGATTTTTTTTAAAAAGTAGATTAGTTGTTGGGACTTGGCTTTACTGCATTTTAATTTGTCAATTTGACTTTTACTGTGAAATCTCACTGCAAGTTTAAAATGAGAGTTGTCTGCATTACTTACTGCACTTTTCCCTAAAACCCACACATACCACCTAGAAAGCAATGCAGCAGTACCCATCATATGACTATAACTGCATAAGAAGAGTTATCCAGCCATTTGAATTATGTTATATCATCTAATCGCAAACATTATAGACACACGTGTGCACATTTTCTCATCTACTTGTCAGATGGTGTGCCAGATGCTCTTTGAAGGCAAGTGAAAGCCCCTAGTTTCTTTGGACAACTGAGGCACCGTCATATGCAGGAAACGTGCAAACACCATCATCATCTTAAATGTAGTAGTTAAGCTTGATGACTGAACCAATTATTTTTGACCAGGATGAAAGCAGCAGAGAACAGGCGCACACATAGCCATGAATCAAAAACTGTGGAATCGGTACACATAGAAAAAAGGGCGAAAAGTAGAAAAAATGGAAAGTATGGCAAAAGTAAAAGACAGGCTGGAGGCGATGAGTGATGGCTATGAGAAAATGTCAACCAGAACAGAGGGGAAAAAAAAGCTTGCACCTCTTTATTTGCCATGGCACACTAAAAGAGCCATGTTGCGACTAAAGACTGGTTTGGTGTCGGACACCAGATGTTACAGGGTCAACGTGACATATGTCATTTAGTGTCAGCTACCATTCAAAAGCAGACGGCCCCACACAGTGCTATTTGCCATTTGAAACATACTACAGAATTGTATTTATTTATCTTTTGTTAATGCTGTCAGAGATATAGGGAAAGTGATATTCTCATTAAATCGCTTAAAGCTGGGGCAATTAAAATGTAAACAAAGCATACCACTTTAAGTCTGGTTGTCTAAAATGTAAGCAATGCTGAAAGGTTCTTATTGAAGCTGTTGTTGTTAAAGGGCCCATAGAGACTATTTGATGACAGTTTACTCCAACAGGTCATCTGCTTGCCATCACAACAGGCACCAGAGATCTTCAAGCCACTGTGTCTGCATTGGAGGTTCTGACCAAGGTCCATCTGGATTCTACAAGAGTTTACCAAGTCTATTGTGGAGCCTCCCCCACTACCAGATGCTACTTACCATCAGGTAGTGATCACTTGACAGCTCTGATGCAGGTCTGACTACATAAAAGCAAAATCTTTATCGACCTTTGACCCAAGGTGACTTGTTACCAAGTACACCTATTGGAAATATGTTCCTTTTTGTTTCTTTTTTTTGAGACATGGCATGCCTTGAATAGAAGAACCTCCTGTAGAAGAAACAGGAAGGTTGTTACTACTAATCACACCCTTCCAGGTCGCTCCAATATTGGCTACACTGGCACTGAAGTTCTCTATGAGCACAATGAAAACCCCAGATTCAGGACACCACCTGAAGACTCCAAGATCTAATCTGGGTTCCAGTGCACAAGCACAGACAACAATCAGAACCTTATCTCTTGCAATTTCAGAACTCCAAAGATAAAACACCCGACATCGATGTCCCTTCTCAAAAGTGTTAGGCCCTTGTGGAGGGAGCTTCCTGTAGCTTTTTAAGGCTGGGCCGGATCAGGCTCCAGGATTCAAAGCTTGACCACCAGGTCCAAAATAATCCAGCCATTTCTCAATGTGAAACCAAAATTACACTTTATGTTTCGAGACGCAAAATCTGAACAACAAATTTCCAAACTAACTTTAAAGGCTTAAAGCATTTTAACATATGTAAAAATTACACTACATAACAAGAGGGAGAGATCTGTTAAAAATCTTTGACACCGTATATTTTTCTCTCATGCACAGCACCATCTACATTCTACAATGGCCATCAGGCTGTCTGACCGAAGAGAGTGAGTGATTTCCTTTGTTTGTTCTGACAGGCTCTAGACAGTGTGGAGGTGGATGCCGTATAAGCGAACATAGTTTCCAGTCCGCTCATACTTGCCTTGAGGTTTACATTTTAACAAAATGACAAGAGTTCCTTGGTAAAAGTCTTGCTATGAATTAGTCAGGACTCACACTTCAGCTGAGTAAAGTTTATCTAGCGTTTAGTGTTTTATTGTCAATCAGTAAATAATCAATAGTTCTTCTGGGTAACAAACTGCATAAGTTTTATAAAAGTGGATGTCCCAAACTTGGACGATCAAAACCAATAGGAGTTGTGCTCATTAATATCTTTATACTTGATGAATGTAAACGAATAACAAAAAATAAAAAATAAAAAAAAATAAAAAAATTCATATTGCATTAGTGAACTAGGCTTTGGTTTCTATTTCACAATTAGGTGGAGAATTTAAAGCATCGTCAGACCTCTTTTTGAAAGGAGACAAAATTCAAAAGTGGAGAAGATAAGGCAAATAATCAGCAAAATGTTTTAAAGAACATTAAAAGCAAAGAGAAAATCTATGAGGAAAAAAGGAAAAGAGATTACTGGAAGCAAACAGCAAAAACGTATCTTTGTGTGAGACACTGGGAGGACAAGAGAAACCGGGTGATAACGCAGTGACCTTGTCAGTTGTTAGACAGCAATCAAGTGCTTGTGCAGAGGGTTTATCTGTGAGATGACGGCTGCAGCATTTGTCTTTTCTGTTTCTATTAAGCTTGTTGTTTTGCTGTTCGTCTCTTTGCCTGCCAACAACTTGATCTTTTCAATCTAATGCAAAAAAATAAAAAATAAATATATATATATATATATATATATATATGCAAACATACACAGATTCAGCAGGACACTTAACAACCTCGGTTATATTGTGTCTCTTTCTGTCCATCTGTTTCTCTGATGGTTTCTGTGTAGGGCAATTTGTCAAGTGCTGATTAGGGTATGATTGCAATCACATTAAGACTGTGATGCCTTTGATTAGCAAGAGCAAGAATCCTGACTCCTGCCTTGGGTTGGGTTTCTTTACCTGCACAAATATGAACACATTTGTATGTACTTGTACAAGACATGATTCACAAATACAAGAGGAAGGGGTTCTGGTTTGAATTATTTTGGAAATCTCTCCTCTCCACCCAAAACAACCATATGCAATTTGTAGAACAAAGATCAGTTTCTTTCCGAGACAAGATCTATGCGTCTGCCATGAGGTGATATTCGACAATTGTGAGGCTGACATATGCCCACCAACTCTGTTCCAGAAACATAAATCTGTAATGCTCTGCTAAACTGCGTGTCCTTCAGGATATAAAATGTTGTGAATTAAACTCAATGACATCATACTCAAGCCTTTGTGCCAGTGCATTTGTCTTTAGAGCTTAATGCCCCTCCTATGAATAGTTGTCTTCATATACTTGACAGTTTCCTAGGAACAGGGTGGTTTGGGGAAAAGGGGAGATGATTGCATGAATTCATGAATAAATGAGAGTGTGACTTGCAAAGGGGAGAGTGAGACCTGTTAGTCCTCTAGTGGCTATGTTTTATTAAACAGCTTTCATCTTTTCAGCTCAGTAAGAATTACTTAGCCATCGGGTCAGGACCTGGTGATGAGTAAAGCCACAGACGACATATTAGACAATCAATGTAAAAAAAAAAAAAAAAAAACTATGAATATGGAGAAAAAAGGAAACCAACGGTCAACAATTTTGTTCTGGTGAGAAACTGACTTTACCTAAATTTAAACCAATTTTCCTCCAGGAGGTAGGCTGATTTACAAATCCCACTAGGAGAAATATTGCTTTGGAAACAGTTTTTAACAGCACGTAATGTTTGCTACCAGGTCATTCCTGCATAATGTGTCCAGAAGAGTATTGTTCAATAGAAACAGAGCTTCTTTTTTTTCCCCCACGACTGTCATTATAACCTCTTTCACTCAACATTTCCGTCCTAAAGCCACAGAGCAAACCTCGTTTTAAGATAACAAATTACCAATGAAGCTAGCTATGCTGGCATCACAAAACCCAAAGGAGTTCTTGAGTAGCACTAGCATGGTCAGAATAGGATGAATCACATCAGTGTGTAATCTATTTTTAAGCGCCACAACTGCTTAAGCTGTTCTGCCTTTGGCCTCTTCATTGTCCCATCCAACTTGTTTTGATAATAAATATTAAAGACTTCGTTTAGCCAGTGTGTTCCCATTAAGATACAACATGTTCTTCCAGGGAGTCCTGTCTTGTCTAAGTTAGCCGTTGCAAGGCTATCATCACCTCATCTGCACTTGGAGATGTGACAGCAGTGGGTTTGGTTCAACCCCCCGCCCCCTTTAGGTACCTCGTTCCTCTTACAAAACTTGCAGAGATGGACAGAAGGTGTTTTGCAACATCTTTAAATGACTACGACTAAATTTTGTGTTTGGTGTTAAAATCAGTAAATTGAATACTTAATCTTTAGCGTACACTGACAGAAATACGAGTGTGTTCAAATGAATTTGAATATCCTTGAAAAGCTAAATTTGTTCACATTGTGTGTAAAACTGGTCAAGACACACAGGAAACCTTTAATGGTAATCAAAGGTTTCTGTACCAAATATTAAGTTCTATTTTTTATATTGTGTTAAATATTTATTCCATGCAATGAAATATAAGTAAGTTTTTTTTTTTCTTTAAAATTACACAATGTTATTTACTGAATTTTTGGGATGATTATGTCTCATAGCTGAGGAAAATTACAAACCTCTCTTCTTGGTAAGTGGGTAAACTTATCAAATACTTATGTTCTCCATTGTATTCAAGTTATATTTACAAATGACCTAACTTTTTATTAATTTTCTATCTTAAAACAATGTGCTGTTGTGCATTCCTGTACTTGTGTTTTGAAAAGGAAGCATTTATTCCCATTTAACAGATTCCTGAAGAAATGCTACTTTGAGTGCTGCGCTAAAAATCTCAAAATGCTTTTACATGACAGATGCCACTTCATCACACTTGATATATGAATTATCTCGAAAGTGTAATCGTCTGTTTTAAGTCGGTCAGAAGTCCCAACATCTAACTCTGTTTCACTATTTTATTTGACATTTTATAAAAGGTCAAATCAGTGTTAAAATAACATAATTAACAGCAGCAAAGTCATAGGATACATTTGGTTTTATGGAAGCACAAATGTATTTTTTTAGTTTGAGGTAAAAGGACGTGATGGGATCAAAGTGTTGAAAAGAAATACAATTTACTCTAAAGTGGTAGTTGTGTGTTGAGGAAGTGGGGATTGCTACTCAATGCAAACATTTAGGAGCATATATATATATATATATATATATATATATATATATATATATATATAGCAGTAGCAAATGCAGCCATGGTCCACTGCATCAAGGTGAGACGAGGAGTTGGGATAGCATCTCCTACTGACACAGAAAGCCTTTGCATCTGACAGGCCCGGAAGCCTTGGCCCCATGCTATCTATCTCACACCGAGACCCAGGGAGCCAATAAAGGCTAAACTGTTACAGAAAGGTTTTCCTGGTTAACGTAAAAAAAAAAGAAAAAAAGAAAAAAAAATATGCCCTTTTCTATTTTCTTAGACTTAAAAATGTACTAAAATCACACAGAAGGGAGAAAGAACACTGAAGTAACAGCATCACTCAAGTAATGAGGAGGAGTTTTCGTCTCAAAAACAATCGCTTCTATAAGAGACCATTACATAAGGACCATGCCTGTTAGTGTCATTTTAGTAAACAATATGGTCTCCATGAACCTTTGAGAGTCCCTTCAATGGCTTACCATTAAGTCATTTAACTGACCACTAGTACTGAAGGTCAAACATTGAGCGCAATGTAATCTGGTGAAGTCATGCCTTTAATGCCTTCTTGCTATAAAAACACAGAAAAGCAAGCATGAGCTGATCTTTATAGTTCTCATTTACTCTTTATTCACACACTTGGATGATTTCTGTAGCGCTTTAAAGGACTTAGTATAGATTTACATTGGCATAAAAAGTCACACCGCTACATAAATTTGGCCTAATGACACAAATTGCACACTTAAACATAGACAATAAAGTACTTCAGCCAAACATTCCACTAGTTCAAATGATTTCCTGTTGGCCAGTTAAGGACCTTTTCTTAATAATAATTTGTAAAATGTCTTTTTTCTGACTCGACCAATTAAGACTATTTCAGCCTCGGCTTTTATATCTTACTTCTAATGAGTCTACAGTCTATGCCTAAAACTGAAATAGTCAACATAATGCGAGAACTGTGGAGCATCTCTGTAGGAAATTGAGCATATTTTAATAAAACCACCGCTGAATGGGAAGAAATGTGTCTACAGTCAAAGCGGCATTGCGCAGAAATGATAGAATTAAATCGTTGTGCACATCATCTCCATAATGATCTGTAAGAAATTAAAACACAAATGAAATGAAATTACAGCAGCGGTTTTGAGAGGTGAATCGCAGCACCGGCGCGGCGTTAAATGAAGACAGTCTTTGAAATACGGCGGTGCCTGGCACAGAAGCGTGCAAAATATGAGGCTCAATGCTAAGCACCAGAATAAACAGACAGCAGAACATGTGTGACAAAGAATCAAACTGCCTGCAGCAGGGGCAAACTGGACAGATAAGGGCAGAGACAGGAAGAGCCAGAAAGAAGGGAAGATCAAATTTCATAGTGTGTGTCTGGTTGAGCGAGATGACGATGGCTATTTATAAAAACATCATCTAATGTGACCTGTAGTAAATTTCACCTGGTTTTAGACCAAAATGCAAAATACACACACTGAAGCGCTTCAACTCCCAAGCTATTTTTGGGACATTCGTCTCTCCATAATTTCAATGAATTTTCCTCAAGAGGCAAAATCTACTGGGTGCTATCCCTAACATATCACTAATATATAGAGCACGGGAGGCTCATACTTTTCCAAAGCGGCCACATAAAATCTGAATATTAGACAACCACTGTCTTTTCTAGCAAAACACGATCCCAGTAGGCCACAAAAGCAGCTTCATCATTCAACGCTGTTGTTTGCAAATGTCGCTTGATTTATGGGCATACCAGGAATGTGCTATATTATATTATATAATTGCTTAGCAGTTTTTCAAAGATGAACATCATTATCTAAATGTGCATCCAGTGTTTTTTTGTTTTTATCTGCATTACTAGTGTTAGGACACTCATTCAGTGAATCCATTCACATCGACAGTAAAGGCCAGATCTGCCATCCACTATTCATAAGAGAGCTCAGGGATTTCCTTGAACTTTTGTCACCATGTTCAATGTCTTGTTCTTAAAACATCGAAACAAACTGTACGTGATTCAGCAAAATCGCTCTAATGAAATTAACTGTTTTACTTACATCAACAAAATGGCTAATTTGTATCAATAACTTGCACAACATCTCCTGATCAATGATGCTAGTTTCTGTTCTGCATCCATTTACTTGAGTCCACTTCAAAAGGCCAACATTTTTCCCCGTCGGATTTGGACAGCCCATTTGTACATCTGCCAGCTTGTCGCGCTTTAGTCCGAGTGTCTCCACGTACGCATTCTAGTCTGTGAACAAATCACTCCCTGTCGTAGTGTCGTGCATTGGCTGCATATCTGCAAGCTCCTCCGTCATCTCGCAGTCTTCCGTTAATCCACAGACAAAAATAAGTAAGTGGGAGGTGTCGTAGACATCGCAACTCTCATCCAGAACCAAGAAAAACATTTCAAAATTGTCTGTTTTCTTTTTGGAGCTGAAGCACCAAGTTCCTTGCAGCGTTCTTGATGTCGTTACAATGCCTAGACAGAGAGAGAGACACGTTTGCAAACTCGCCTCGTTTCTCAGGGTAAATTAGCGCTGCTGACTCCATCAAACTCCCAATCATAGAATGTCTTACAATATCAAGCCTGTCCTGAGTGCTGCATCCCTTAGAGAGTGCAGTATTGGAAACAAACAAAAAAAAGTCTGTCGCTTTCCAAGTTCAGCTAGATGTCTTGTACTTCTCCCCGCAGAATAAGAATCAGCCTGATTCTTATACTGCTTTTGTGTTCAAAATCATAATCGTAATCATGGCGGTTACAACTCTAGCCCTAAAACACCACTAAAAATATGTATATATTCTGTACGCACAAAGTACACAGCTTCGTGGCCGAATTCAGAAAAAAAACATTTAGAAGTTTATGCCTTGCTAGAGACTCTGCATTGAATGCCAGTTTTTTTTTTCTCCTTTACTCTTAGGTGACATCTAAGTGCTCAGACCTCATTTCTTGAAAGCCGTTAACCACATTTGCAAAGGAACGCAAGTGTAGAGATGACGTTAAGAAAGCAATGATGACCTCCAAACTAAAAGCCATATCATTGCATTTCATGCGTTTATAATAAAGTAATGGCATTTACGCTCCTTTCATAAAAGCTTTTAAAAGACTATTTTGTAGTTGCCTGCTGCATTACTCAAAAACAGTCAATTTTTCGTTTACTCTGGCTCTCTCTGAAGTCCTTCGCCCTCTCTCAGCAAGTGACTGGGGGGATTCCTCTAAGGATGTTTAAGTATGCATATGCCTGCTTGATGAGCTTTGTCCCATTGCGGATACAGCGGGGTTGAAGGTCAAAGTGAAGATGAAGGGCTTCTTTTAGCTTCATTTACGTACGAGTGTGTGAACGGCTTGGGTGGATTTATGGCATCCGAAACATTGTCTTTTACTGAGTGGCTGCACTTGTCCTTTATCTCCGGGAATGTCCTAGTCTATGAGCTACACGTGTCTTTCTTATCTTTGGCCTAGCCTGGTGTCAGGTGACACAAAATGCAAAGAGGGAAACAATGGTTGTACAAGTGCAAAAACACAGCACTAGCACAAAGGAATACACACAAACGGAGACAATAGCGGAAAATGTGATAAAGGAAGAACACGAAACATAAGTACAGACAACGAGAAATTAGAGAGAAGATGTTGTAAGTAACAGGGAGTGGAATAATAATAGGTTAGCTTTATTCTTTTGTTATGGCCTCACCAGCAGGATGTGATTATAAGAAATTCTGAAGTGCTTATACATGCAACGGCAACTCACTCACTCAAATATCACCTCAATGTGAATTCTCACATGTTTATTGGCAAGGCATTACAAACTGTTAGGTTTTAGAAGATTACCTCCTGTGACAAATACTGTACAAAACTCAGACATGCAAAACAGGGTTTTAGGTTATTGTGAACATTTGTTTATGCATGAAAAAGAATGTAGCTACTGACTTTCCGAAACTATAAAGATTACAAAAGAAAAAAAAAAGAGGGAAGCTAAAAAAAAATAAATAAATAAATAAATCTCAAATAAATCTAAAAATAACAGTGAGCTATCCGAGGTCATGCAATGTCTGTGTGGGAGTCTAAATGTATTCTATACACCTTTTGCTTGCGCATATTTCTTGGAGCATTAAGATTAGTTAATATATGTGTGTTTGTGTTTCTGAGTTTGTGTGTGTGGGTGTGTATTCCAACCAGATAACTTTCCTTACCCTCAGGTTAAAACATGATTGGCCAGTAAATGTCAGACTCCATACTTGCTGGTAAAATCTTGAATTTGAGGATGGCAAAGTTATATTTTTACAGCAAAATGAAGTCCTTTAAAAATAACATAACGAGCACAGAAAAACAAAAATAAATGTTCTGTGTCTCAAAAAACATTAATGATCAAATAATTAAAAAAAGGGAGGATGCATGCCAGACCATAAAGGAAGAACTACCTTCCCTAACATTGTTATTTCAGTTACTTTATTAACATTCTTGCTTGAAAACTAACCGTTTTTTTATTTATTTAAACAGATCCTCGGGTTCATTGCCAAATTGTTTATAAGCTTCAGTGATCAAGTTCGATAACCTTGGTTTCTTTTAAGTAAAGACCAAACTTTTCTGAAGTATTTTAATTCTGTTAAAGATTAATGGAATTAATTCCTCGTAGAAATAATTCAGCTTCAAAAGTTATCAATTACCGTCAAGGATTTGTGAACCGCAGGAATAACTTGTAGCGAATTCAGAGGTGTGCGTTGTGGAATGGTGAGAATGATTTATCTTTGAGAATGAACAATTATATGCGGCTTTAACGCTCTCCTCGGAGTTACACATCACGCTTATTTTATATTATTTTATTATTATTTTTAGTATTATTTTTCCGGTTACACGATGCATCAAACCATATCAAATGCGTCGTCTACTTAGAGTTAATACGCGCGGCCGCACGGAGATCTGAGAAGCTCGTCCCATAAACTCGACCAACCAGAATAGTTTCTGTGACGCTTATTAAAAACTCAACAGACACGAAATGAAAGAGCTACTAAAGCCACATTGGCAGCATTGAATTAAATCTCCCGTTTGTTGCACATCTCTGCCAGCAGATTACCTCATCATGTGGGGCCGGTCCAAGGCTGTATGAGGGCTGGAGCAGAATCTGACTTAGGGGTCCCTTTTGTTGCTAATAATATCAGCACCTCTAACAGCTTCTGTGTTAGATTTAGTGAAATATGGGAGAAGGGAGTAGTTTAATTGGCCAGCCTAAAAAGCAACAAGTTATAATTGCAGTGGTGCCAACCATTGCTTGACTAGGAGGTTGTGCCTGCGCTCAAAATTAACAGGTACAGTAAGGATCAAGTTAATATAGAGTACTTAGCAAATCCACACATCTGCATGCAGTTTATTTTCAGACACTCGCATGAAAATACCAATGGGTTAATATAAAGCTGAAAAGTCTAACAAACACACGCACACACACACGCACACGCACACACGCGCGCACACACACACACACACACACACACACACACACACACACACACACACACACACACTTATATCCTCTCCTAAGGCTGCTGTCATTCTGGAGTATACCTAGCACCAGTGCCAGGAGGTGAAAAACAAGTTAATTGCAAACACTGTACCTGTTACAAGCTCTCTGATTTCCACATCCCCGGTCTTCCTAAGCAGACGGACCAAAGCAGGAATCCCCCCACAGTTCTTCAGGGTCACTTTGTTCTCATCATTGGCTTTGCCATATACCAGATTCCTTAATGCTCCACAAGCGCTCCGGTGGACTTCACTCATCCTGTGATCCAGCAGATCAACCAGCAGCTGGATGCCTCCCTGTCTACGGATCTGAGATTGAAAGACAGATTCAGTTAAAATTCATTTTTTTTTTTTTTTTGTCACAAACGATTAAAAATAACCAATAAATGGAAGTCATCATTTATCGGTGAAGATAACAGATAAGATAATTTATGTCCAACAAATATACATAAATTTGAAATCTAGCAAGAAAATTCCATGTAAATACATCCTTGAATGCACAAAGCACATAGCCAAAAAAAAACAAGAGGTTAATCACGAAAGCCCAAGTTTCATAAACAAACAAAGACATTTAAATCTGAAAACAGAATTCAAAAAGAATATTTAACAGCATTGGTGGAAGTAAAACATTTTCTCGTTTAAAAAAAATACAACTGAATTAATAAAATCAATATTTCCACACAAAGGTACAGTTTTCTAATGAATGACCTTAATTAAAACAATGATATGAAAGGATATGAAAAAGTCTTTATAGACATGAGTGGCTTTCTTATGCATTAATCAATTATATAATTTCTGAAGTGAGAGTCTTATTTAGCCAGTAGTTTCACTGCCCTGACTGATCACCTGATTCAGTGCCTTTTGATGTTTAACATAAATATTGCTCCACCGAGACGTTATTTAACATACCTATAATAAATTTCTACCGTGTTTACTGTTATTAAAGCTTCTCAAATCCCTCAAAAGAGAGTTGTTACCTAAACTTTTCATCTGTGTAATCTGCATGGAATTCTAAGAAAGTCTACTATCTACAATGGCACCAACATTTTCTATAATCATTGGCTTTGACACAAACGTACACTGGCCCAATCAAAGACGGGCCAATTTCAAAGCATTAGATACAGCTATAATGCAAAGACATATTTCTTTAAAGTTGTTTTTGATATAGATCAGTACTCTGTAAGATTGGGGACCGAAACTGCAACATTTGTTACATTTTTAGGTAGTGTGACATTTGCTTTCACGTTGCACTGTGATAAACAAACTAAACCCTTTGAGCAACCTGTTTAGCGCCTCGCTTGTGACAGCACTGCCCCAAGAACCACTGCAGAAAACAAACACAAAAAAACCTCTGAATAAGACCATGAGCACGACTTCCTTCTTTCTGAAATGTAAACAAACGTGGAGTGGTGTCAGATTTGAGAGGAAGGTAGTGGTAAAAAGTGTGCATATCCCTTTTAGTAAACAGAGTCCACAGAGCTATCTATAGAATTGCGTGTGTGTTTGCTTGTGTGTGAGCGTGCGCAGGTGTGTGTGTGCATATATGTGTGTAATTAGCCTCCAGTATCTGCCACTCTCGCCAATCAGATTAACAACCCAATGTGGGCTAATTAAACATAACATGACACAGCTAATGGCTTTGCCTTGACAAAACTAACACTTAATTACACTGATGAAGGAAGGAAAAGGAGTTTTGATTTAGTAAAATAAAAATCAGAATCCTTTTCCTTTTTTTTTTTTTTTTTTGATTATTTGACTCCAAATATCGTCTCAATTTATTAGATTTCTTCACATAATTGTAGATGTCCTGAATGTGGAACCTATGGTGAAGGTAAACAGTAAGTACTCGTGATCTTCTAAGAGTTTTGGTTGCATGACATTGTGCAAAATATTCAGATTTGTCCAAGATTTAACTAGGTTACAAGGTAATGCTGTGCTATTACAGTACAACTCAATATGCTTATGGGTGTAGATATTTTTGCATCTGCTAATTTCAGGGTCATACACAGTACTGGAAAAAAAATCAACAAAAAAAGGGAAACAATCTACACTCCCTTTAAATTCTAGGGATTTATTTGGCATTTTTGAATGTGAGGGTTTCAAGGTATAATTAGTTTGCCACAAAGTGCCACATTAAATTGATCTCTGTTAACTTTGTGTTGTGCGACTTTGCAAGGTTTAAGCTAGAATTAGATAATTTCATAATTTGGTAAATATCAGCTAATTTACAGTTAAAAACACTAAATTTGACGCAGTGCATTTTCTATGATTGCAGACCAAAAGAACAGCTGGATTTTGAAATAAATTGTAATTGCTGTCATTGCACGTTTATTAGTGAGCAATTTAAATACAAACAAATGAAGTGGAAAAAAATTATTTGTCCACAATTTTGTTATTTTCCTGTTATTAAATAAGTGTCCAAAATTATTATCGAAATCTTCAAAAAGGTGTGCATGGGATCATCACTTAAAATAGAAAAGAATGTTCAAACACCCAGTTGGACACTTCGCGGGTGACGGTTATTATTTTCTGCTGATATGACACTCCATGTGATGCTGAATCTGTGGCAGATACAAAATGCAATGTTTCCTCTTTTAAGAGAAGTGAGAAAGCATGACCAATTAACACCAGATGCAGCCTCACTTCACTGGCTTTCCGTGTAACAGAAGACATTTTGCTAAATACACACAAAGTCGCAAACATTCCCAAATTGAGAGAATTAAGCAAACCAATCTGTAAAAAATTTATGATTGTGCCCCGAATCTCTGAGAGGACAAAACAGCTGATGCTATTAGCCCAGTGGGAAGCACAATGAGGGCAATCTGGCGTTGCGCATAAAGCCTTCCCCCTATGGTGCGACACATAATGCTTTCCGCCCATGGTGGAACACATGTTGCCTGCACTCTATGGTTCTTAACATGGGCTTTCTTCCTATGTTCATTTTTAAATCCTCCCACATCACTTCTCCACTGCAGGGATTTTTATCAACCACGGGGAGTCAATGAGTCGAAACAGCATGTGTTTGGTCCAAACAACAGGGGTGTAGGGCTAATCACCAAGACAGGCAGCTGTTATCACCAGGTGACTTGTTGGGAGATGGATAAATTAACTATTGCAAGGCATCACAAAATGGTAAAGAAGAAACCGGTATTTTTATGGCTTCAGGGTTTTTCCCCCCACTCTCTTGAATTGGACTGCATGTGGAAAAAAAATAAAATAAAATAAATATAAAAAATCTGATTTTTCAAAGTTACTTCCATCATCATCAAACCACTTCTGTATTATTCTCCCAGTGGCCGTCACCAGATATTGATCATGAAATGCAGAAAATAACTTGTGTGGGTAGTGTGACAGTATGTCCTTCTGCAACACCAGTTGGATAGATTTTGATATTTTTGAATATATAGACAGTCTGATAAATACACTACTATGTCAAAATTCTTCAAATAAGGTGAAAGCATTATGGTTTGGGGTTTGTTGTTCAGGTAAGAATACATGGCAAGTTTAGTGAAGTGAGGATTAATTAGATAGGGCCATGTTTGACATCATTTTCAATGACAATCTTTAAGACGACGAGCCATGGGCGAGTCCTACAGCCTGCCAGTCACTTAAAAAGCACTGTAAACAAAGAAGTGCCCTAAGGAAAAGCACATTAAAGTCAAGCAGTGGTCTAGCTAGTCTCCAGAATCCAATCTTAAATCAAATCTGGGCAGGAGATGAAGCTTCAAGAGGATTTATAGAGCTCATATGTGGGCTTTGACTGGGTTTTTGCAACACCTCCGAGTTCTTTTTCTTCCTTTTAAAGCTTTTCCATTGTACATTGCTTGGGCATTGTTCCCTTGTATGACCCAACAGGCTGTTGATCGATGGCCTCACATCTAAGATAGTCACTGATTAGCACCACTTCTTAGTGTAACCACTGCCACAAGCTGTTGCTTTCTTATGACCAACGTTGACCTGGATCACAAGGAAGAACTGTTTGCATCAGGAACTGAAGACATGTTCATGGAGATTAGAAACAAATAAAAATGCTGTGCTTGAGAAACTGCTGAGAAAGGTTCACTCCAGATCTGCCCAGTTAATAAAATACTGTAATTTTCCACCTAACTAAAAAGTCAGATTAGGCATTTTCTCACTGTTGCCACTTTCACATCAACTGTCAGAAGTTAAACAGGTCATTATCCTGCATAGAGTTGTACTTTCAAATTATACTTTAAACTCAATCTATAAATGCTGCTGCCCGCTCAGTTGAGCAATTTAGGTCATTCCAAATTTCAAATACTTTTAAAGCTTCTTGCATCCTGCTTTACACCTGCATGCCAGTGCTGCTTGTACTGATCACTGATCAGCTGGTCTTGGTTTGCGAAGCAGTCATGAACACTGCTTTTTAAAAATGTCACTATTAAGATGATGACATTATGGAATATGTTTGCAGTATTACTGATGAATTGTGGGATTTGTGGAAATGATTTGTGGAAATTTGTGACCAAAAATATTCAAATCAAAACCAAAAAGATGATGAACGCCTAACGGATGTGATTTTTACACTTACTTGACACTGGATATTTTTCCAAACGTTGTTCTTTTAGATGCAACTTTCTAAGCCAACATGTGCAGCCAGATTAATTTTAGAGAAGTAACTCTGCTTCAGTCATTTACTAATTGCTAACTGTTTACAAACTGTTCTGAACTTCAAGATTTGACAATCTGAATAACAAATGGCTCTATTTTTATGCAGTTTCTCTGATATATTTGCTTTTATATATCTGGTCAAACTTCCTGATGATTATTTAATCAAATGATACAAGTAGTAGCTGCCACCGCCACTGAATGCTTTTATTCTACCTTAAATTCCACTTAAAAAACTTCACATTTAACCTTTTTTTTTTCTTTTTCATAAATGTTGAATCTGTTGGGTGTTTTCTGTACACTGGAGGACAGATTTAATGTAATTTTATTACATAAAACACCCAAATTAAGAAACTTGTACTTTTTTTGAACTACGACTGACATGAGAATTTGCTCATCTAGGCATACCTACTTGTGTCCTCTTTTTGTCTGTGGCAGGATTAATACGTTACTTATGAAAAGACCTAGCAAAAAGCTAAGAGAACTGCCAAAAACATGTGCACCTTTTATTCCATTTCATCTAGCAGAGATTAGAGGTGGTGCAGATTGATTTGTCTTTGTCTTCTGCTGTTCAGCGGCGGTCACACCTATCGGTAACCCATAGCGACAACATTGCTTGGTAACAGTTAGCAGAGGTGACAGTTGGGAATGTGGGAATCAGAGGTGTAGCAAGCATAAAGCGTGGAAATTGGAAACACATGGTACAGAGTCTGGGACAGCAGAATGCTTTAAAAAGGATGCTTCAGTTACATTCTATCAAACATCACGGAGATATTTTAAGCATGTGTCACATCTTTTAACGTTCTGTAAAATTGCACAGTACTGCTCAAAACTAATGACACTGTTTAATTTCTTACATCTCTACAGATAGTTCCCACAAACCAGAAGCCATTTTGGTAGGCAAGCGCAGCACAAAGCATAGCTGAACTGTGGCTTCGAGACCAACAAATAGAAAGTATATGGATACTCTTGATCAACGTGCAAGTGAAAGATACAGTAAATCACTGCTTTTGGGACTGGCAGAGTAAGTACACAAGGTAACATGTCATAGCTAGTTTGGCAATAAGTACTAAAGTAAATATCTGATATTTATCTTAGTATTACACAGAGGTGAGTACAGTACTCAAAAATTGTGACTGAATAACAGCTGTAATACATCATTTTCACAAGTTAGATAGGAATAAGGCAAGAATTGGTTCTAAGCTTGTGGTTTGCTTAACGTTGCCATAGCAACCCCATAGCAGCTGCCTACCAACATGGCTGTCAGTGTGTTTCTGGAAGTGGGATGCTACATGTGAACTATGCATAGTAAATATATAAAATATGACTCACGCATGACCACAGTTTTGAGTTCTGACATAAATGTGAAACAATATTTGCAGAGAGAATAAATAAAATAAGTTATTTTGTAAAATAAAACATTTCAAATCGCAGCATACCAAAATAAAATATAAAACTTGGTATCTCATTTAATTACACTAACGGCTTTATTGATGTTAACAGTAAGCAGTGGCTCAATAACTAGGACATGTTTAAAACATCCAGGTCCCATTTGATTGTCTTCTTTCTGAAGACAATCAAATAAAAGACTGTAAAAAGTTTGAATAACATCGTCTTCTGGCATCCTTGCAGATGTCAAGAGGGTTTTTCTTTTTCTTTACCTGACATTTTTCCAAGGCCAACTGCTTTTTAGTGTCTTTCAACCATGGGATAATTGGGTTTTTGAAAAGTGTAGGAGCTACAAACATATTTTGAGTTTCCTAGACTCTATCTTACAAATAAAGCACATTGAACATAGCAATCTACTTCCTATTTATGATTTCCTGTCACATATTAAAATGTGTGATGATATAACATTTAGATAAAACAACATAGAAACAACATTGCACACAGACAATTATTGACCTTGAGTGAAATATTTCTGATTTCATACACATACAAAATATGACAGTAAGTGCTATGAACTTCCAATCATGAAACAGATTAAGGTGCATATCTATAAAATACTATATATATATATATATATATATATATATATATATATATATATAACTAATAAAATAAAAAAATAAAATTTGTATTATTTCTGCTAAGTTTCTGTAATCTTTAAACAATTATTGGTCATTTGAATAACTTCCGCACTATAGACAACTTTAACAAAATAAACTTAATGCAAAATAGAAAAAATGCTATTCCTATAGCGAAACAGCCATGAGAATGCAAATCTGCAGAACAATTGCTGCAGAATATACAAGAAAGAGCAGAACAAAGCATAAGAAATAGGGAAAAAAGCAGAAGAAAGCTACAGTCATGCATGGTAGAATTATGCTAGTCAAATTTAGCAAAACATGTAGCATAATTCAGCAGAAGTGGAAATTCTTATAAAACCTGAAATATCTGAAAAAGTTCAGTTGTAAAATGTTTGAAAAAGTGCAATAGTAAAATTTAGCAAGATATAGCATAGTTCAGAAGAAGAGGCAGAACATTTTGATATATGAATTGCTAACATTGATTTAAGTTTGCAGAAGACCTTTGTAGACAGTAAAACCAGTAAAAGCAAAAGGTTTCTGCAGAAAGAAAGACAAGAATGCTGACACACAAAAACAGAGCACAAGAGAGAAACATTGAAGAAATAGGAGAAGGTGTGATATGTCTGTACTCCAGAAAAGTTTGACAAAAAAAAAAAAAAAAAAAACGTAAGACCTGTAGCAATGATAGTCATAGTCCTTTAAAGTAGACATACGTGGCTCTGTGTTGATGCATAAATTATTTCTGTACAGTTACTAGAGTGCACACAAAAGTAACTGACAACAGAAAATTCCACCATAGGATTACATTGTAAACCTGAAAACATTCAAAAATCTGAATAAAACTTAAATCACAATCGTGGAAAAACCGTAAGAGATATTCAAAAGCCAAAACATTTGAAGATAGTTTACAGTCTTGTGACTTGTTTGAAAGTTGGAATTTCTATCTTAAAGTAGTAATCTGTGAAAAAGCAGAAGATTTTAGCAGAATGTTGTAGAATTTCAATGTATTTCAATGTGGTTGAAATTTGCACAAAAGCGCAAATATCTCAAAAAGTACAATAGTAAAATTTAGCAAAAGAAATAGCAGAAATCTCCAGAATGTTTTGATATATGAATTAGTAAAATTGGTTAAAGTTAGCAGAGCTAGTTAAAGACCAAAAAACGTAAACAGGATCTTAATTCTCACTGAAAATGTATGACTGTACAGTCGGTTACAGGCTTTAGTGAAATTTAACAGGAATTCTCTAAAATACTCATAGGGTTCAGTGTACCCTATGAGCCTTTCGGAAAAACACTTTCAAAGCCAACTGAGACAAGGTGTGTTAAAACTCAATTTACCTGAACAAACCGCTCGAGTTTTTCTAATCTAGGAAATCAATGGAAGTTCTATGTTAAATTGTTGCCAGCAGCAAGAACCGCAACCATTGTCTTTCTCTTGAACACAGAGAAAAAAGGAGGGTATTATCACTAAAAAGAACACAGTCTGATTTTTTTTTGTTCAAATTGCAGGTAAAAAGCTGGCCATTTAGAATAGGTGTGGTCACATGTTCAGTTAAACTTGCGATTCAGTCTTAACCATCCCACAAATGACGTGTACAAACAAACATCTACAGGCCATTTGTGTCTATTGTACAGAAAAAAGGGGATTTTCCCCCGACTTTACCTCAGAAAGGATCTCATGTCCTAACCTTTTATAAGAAATTGCTCAAATTACATCCTTGTTAAAATCTTGACAGTAGGTCTAAATTCAGTCAACATAAGGGGCATATTTAGAAAGCTTTAATTAGTCAGAAGCAGAAAATGTATTTTAAAAAGTACACCTTAATCTTTTCATATATAAGGAAGCTCAGAGATTAAAAAGTTAGTAAAAACAGCCATTGGAATCGTTTATTTTCAGGGTAAATTTGCTTTTGTAAACCAAAGAATTTTCACTGACACCACAGCATAGATTTATGTTCTTATAGCCACTCACTGGATGGATCTTTAACCAAATTAATATCCCATATCTAGCTTGGCACTCATTAGTCAATGTGATTTTTTTAAATTAAGGTCTGTTCACGAGATGAGTGAACCTGAATGCTCAACTTGGTAGGTCTGTGACATCTCATCTGTTTATTTATCAACATGCAGCAAAGACTCCATTGTTACAGATGCATTGTGTGTTATTCATACCAAAAGATTTATCATCTTTTACAAATATAGTTAAGAGCACTGTTGTCTCTTAATATACTGGGAAGATGTGCGCAAAAAAGTCATTTAAACAATTTGCATTAAATACTTGAATTCTGTCAGTAATTACATCAATTAAAAAAAAAATTAAATACTTGTGTTTCTTTCAGAGTAGCAAGGGGCAGTGTGTGGGAGTGTAATGAAATGTGATGCATTAAAAGTGATTACATTTTTGTACCTGAACATGTCTGTGAATGTGTGTAGGTGGGCAGTAGTAACTAGTAATTGAATTGAAGCTATGTCTTCCAATTTATATGTTCAAGTTTGTTTCATTCATCAAAGGTTTAAACTTATTTTTCCACTGTTTTTAAATATAATCACTATATCAAGTGTGATTCTAAAAGCTATTTTATGCTTATTTACAACTGAAACTGGCTATTTATAGAATAAAAAACAAGTTTTTCCTCACTATCTGACATCACTCAAAGAATTTTTTACACTTTCTTTAAACTCTTCAGTTTAAAATTAATTGACTTTTAAACTTCAAACGTTTTGCAAAAGCACAGATGAAGATGTTAAGATGTTGTAAGAGACAACATTTCAAGATATCAGTCGGATACTTAAAGCTTGGTCACAAATGGGTTCTTTAAAAGGATAGTGATCCTAAGTCTACCACCAAATTAGTCATACGGTGACTTAAGAACAGAAAAGGGAATGTTTTGCCTGAGACTCAAATCCCAAGGACAGAAAACTTCTGAACAGTTCTGAAAAGAGATGTGAAAACCTGACTTAGTATAAAAGGTTTACTAGAAGCAAAGATCAGACTATTGTGAGACTTCTGAGAAGTTGTCTCCCCTTTTTGTTGACATTTAGGAAACACAACTAATTTAAACTTAAATTGGAAAAAAGTTTTTTTTTGATTTTCAAGTCTGACAACTGAGAAAAAAAGTTGCATCTTTTTTTTATTGTGTAAGTAAGTACCTGCTTTCAGTTGTACATACACAGCTTCATACACACACATAATACATTATTATGCTGCACTCATTTTATTTTTTATTTCTAATGAGTTAGGCATTCTTCTCAAAAGTATATTTTACAAACTGAGAAAAAAGGCATCAATGACTCTGCCTACATTTACTGGTGAATCAAATATTTGAGGCAGAATGAGAGGGAGAATAATGTGCAAAGTGTATATTAAGTAGTAACAGAGGTTGGAGAGCTAGAGATCTGAATTTTAGAGAATTTGAATGAGGCAGTATGATTGGTTTTTAGCACCTCCAGTTTTATTAAAGGCTGCTTTAAAGAACTTTAAAGAAATTGCTTCTGGGAGACAAACCACCAGCTCTAGATTCAATTGAACCTTATTGTTTCAATATATCCAGTTCAGTAAAATGTACACTTTCAGCATGGAAATTGTGTTAAGTGTTATTATGTATAACATCACTAGAGAATTGACTGGTGAATAATAAACCTCCAATGCTTTTTCTGCATAATATTTAGAAGACGGCATTCACTTGTTTCCTTGTCAACAGATTTTCATGTTTTTTTTATCATGCATTTTAGATTCCCTGTCTCTGCAACATCAGTCATCAAAAATTCACCAAAAACTAAAAGAGAGCAAGCGCACACACGCCCGACAAAACTAGCATACCTCAGCTTTAATCTTGTTGTCTCCGAAGCACAGATGCTGCAGGTAAGCTGCAGCATTGGACTGCACCGATGGGAACTGGTGTTGTAACATCTGGATCACCTCTGGCAGCTCCGGATCTCTCCACCCAAACTCTCTGCGGAGTAACAGACAGAGGCACTTTGATTTCTTTAGCGCATTAACAAGGCATCCAGCTGAAACACAAGAGATTACCTGAGACACGTCCAAGTGACTCACAGATTTTCCTCCCAACATCACAAAAGTTGGAGACTTAGCTATTCACTCCCATGTTTACACAGCACACACAAGGAGACTCAGGAAATCAAAAAGACAGAAAGAAAAAGTCTCTATTTCTCTCTTTAGTCAAACAAATGCATTTTTAAAAGAGAGTGCTTTTAAAGAAAGCAACGCAGTGGGACTTAAATCACAGACATTACTTGATGAATGAGCAGTCGACCAAAACACGCTCATTTCCATCCGACACACAGGAGATAATAGATAAAACAATGAGCCAAGCAGCTTAAACAAGTAGCGACTTCAGCACTTAGAAGTAAACAGTAAGGGAAAAAAAAAAATAGAATAAAAAAAAACTCATGCTGTTTCCTCAGCTCCATCTTAGATCAAAGATGAGGACTTCATTCAAAAAGGCCTCAGAGGAAAGACATACAGCTTATTACCTAAAAACATACATGATCATTTTCTGACTCATATCCACGTCTGGAATGCTAATGTAAAACTCATTTAATGTGTTAAGCAAGAGGAAACAAGTGGGCAAGCCAAGAACATAATTGTGTACACTACTTCTTTAAGAAAAAAAAGAAAAACTTTGCTAAACTACCTCCGAACTACAAAAGGAACAAGCTAATTGCCGCCTGCGTAATTAGAAATGTATTGTTTTATGAGCAAGAATCAAACCAAAAAAAAACAAAAAGTAAAAAAAAAAAAAAAAAAATACTTGCAGAACACAGTATTACCACTGTTAGAAGACTGTCTGCTGACGGGGCAGCTTGAGTTATGTTCTGTACTCTCAGCCATTAGAAGTTTACACATCTCTGAACACAGTGGACAAAGTGAAATAAATGTTTTGTCCCTCGGTAGTACTCAGGAAATGGCCTGCTTTATTGTGTTATCCTGTGTTAATAATTGTTTTGCTACAGGCCCCCAAATGAGGAAATTATAAGTGTGCGCACACACACACGCACGACAGTGTTACCTCCACCTAGTGTAATATTTTCTCCAATAACTACTCTGCCCATTGGTCAGTATTTTTAAAGTGATTTGAAAAAATAAATAAAAGAGCAAAACAACGTATGTTGAAACTTCACTGCCCTCATCGATTGAAGTGTTTGAGGATTGATTTTGCTGTTTCTGCCTTTGTGGTTACAGTTCTGTGACAAAATGTGGGCTCTGTAATTCCCATCAAGCTATAATGATTAGTTTTACCCCGAAGCCCAGATCACCCAAACATAGAAAAAGAAAAAAAGTGGGCGAACTGACCTGCCTAGAGAGTGAAAATTGATGGGGTAAAGGACAACGTGAAACTTTGCATCCAGGGGGAAAATAAAGCCCCGGTGCTCTCATTTCTGGCAGATCAAGCGAGCGCGGTTTATGAAATGTCTGCAAAAAAGCACCACATTCACAGGGAGTAAACATGGCTCTCAAAGATAAAGCAAGCTCTAGCGTGGACAGCTCTTTATCTGCCAAATGATAAGTGTTCTTTCAGCACGAAAACACGACTGAAGGAGAGCGAGGGAGGAGGAGGGATTCCCAAGGCGTTTAAGGGATTTAGGAGGAGAGACCCTCAAACAGGTCTCCTTAAATCACAGAGCCAGATAGCATCAGGGCAGGTTGTTTGTTTATGTGTGTGTGATGGGTGTGTAGCAAGTTTAAGACAGCATCATTATGTGTGTTTCTTTTGTGGGCATAGTTGCATCAATGCCCATTGGTGTCTGCTATACTTCCTGTGTGTGTTTGTGTATTTGCAGATCTATTTATATTCATTTGTGTCTTGACTTAAGAGAATGCAACCATAGGGAGATGTGTTGATGTGTGCTGCTGTTTGCGTGTGTTTGCGTGCGTGTGTCATCCATCCCCTGCAGCCTTTCAGCTCTGTCAGTGTAGTTAATAGAAAGCAGAGTGATCTGCTGATAAGATAAGCATCATGGCTCGCCATTAATTAAAAACCCCTGGTAGGGATGGAGACGGCAAGCGGGGAAGAGAGAGAGTGAAACACAGAGGGAGAATTGGAAAGAGAGAGTTGATGCAAGTACCAGAGCGTTCAGGGGTTCATCTGGCAAGAGGAAGCTGACAGGAAGGGGGAGGTAAAAAAAAAAAAAAAAAAAAAAAAAAAAAGAAACTAACCCTCAAACAAGAGGACCGTCATGCTTGCACAGGTGCCAATAAGAACAATAACCTTGTTTTATGCAAACCCAGGTGACAAGCCACTGATGTGAAACAGCAGAAAGCAAAAAAAAAAAAAAAGAAAAGGAAAAAGAAAAAATGAAAAAAAAAAAAAAGCCTGCAAAGAGCAACAATTGCATAAAACAGAGTTGTGAAAAAAGTTTGGGACAAACATCTGAGAAATCTGCATCACAATGCATTGCTTCCTGCAAGGCACATTCTTCATATAACTTTCTCATCTTATAGCGTACGCTTTGAGGTTTGAGTCCTCAATGGACTAGTGGGAACGAAAATGAAGTCAGCCTCTGATGCCGCACAGAGCTCCGTGTTCCCGGTGAGACGGGTATGTTTTGCAATTTCTTGAGGCGTGCGGAGGCGTGATGCAGCAAAATACTTTAGTAAAAAAAAATAAAAACAAAAAAAAAACATTAGGTGTGGCAGAAGAGCAGTCTTACAGAGCGAGTAGAAAAGGCAGGTGGCAAGGGAGGACGGTGTGGGAGGAAGGGTGGAGCTAGAAACAGAAACTGCACAAAGTGAAGAAGTTTCTATGGGTGTTGGGCTTTTTCAGGTCAACACACAACACTTAGAGAATGAAGGACGAAAAAGGGTATTAAACAGATTATAAAATTAAGGTTTTTTAAATGATATAGTCATTGTTGTCCAGGATTTTGAAACAGAATTTTGTCTCTTTTTTCAAAACCAATCTTCCAAAGTCTTGCACTACTGCATTATTTGGCAAACAGTTGGACGTAACAACAAAATAATCAGCCAAAACATCAACATTGTGTGAAGAGCTTCTTCCAGCGGAATAAAAGTTTGTATGTCGACTACGTGGAGTAAATTCGTTTGGAGTCAATAAATATGGCCCAGAAAGTGTTTTGGAGATTTTACAGCTTTTAAAATGCAACAGCATAAAACATGTATATTTAGGAGAAACCAATACACCCATCACCCGATTGTGTATTAGGTTTTCATTTTTGTGAAATAATAAGACATGATGCCATAAAGAATGTAGCACTCCTCACATAGCCTTCCCACACATTTCACAGCGTAGCACGCATTTGACACAATTAGATCACCAGAAAAAAAAGCCCCCAAAAACTCAAATTTAGGTAATTGTATGATGGAAAACCCTTGGAGTGTTAAAGTGTGTGAAAGTGCTGGTAGAAAACAACTGCTTGGCAAACAGTTTATGGCTATTCATGAGTGCCTAGAGTCCTTGATAAAACTCATCACCTGATACCTATTGTTGGTCTATAATTATCTCTGCACCACCCCTTTTTAACACAGCTAACTTCTAGCAATCCTGGCTAACATTAGCCTAGCATTAAAGCGCAAAATCTGTAACAGCAGAATGTGAGTTTTCTGAAGACTCACACAATACGTCTCAACACAGACAGTGAAAAGGAAGAATTAGAGAGCCTTAACATTAATGGTGAGTGAGTTTAGTGAAATACTGGTGAAATCTAGTGTGATGCATTACTACACTGTAAAGTCAGAGCATTTTTAGGCACTTAAATGTCATCAGATTTCCTTAATGTTAATAAATACCAGACAAGGTACTCAGATCCATGTTGGAGTCAAAAATCCCACGTTGGAACTTTTCTAATGCTGTTGCTGCTCAGTAAACAAATTGTTGCAGGACCAAGACAAATTAGATGTCCAAAGAAGTAACAGGTTTATCTTCAGGACACATAAAGTACTTCTCTCATGCACACATTCAAAGCAAAGTATTGCACTAATTTCTTGACTGTTGTACAAATAACTCCACTGCTTCTCAGAGTAAAACAAATACCAAAGGTTGTAGGCAATATATGAAAGTAAAGAATTGAGCCTGACAGATACAGCTGTTAAGCTTTGTCTTGGATTAAAATATCCAAGTACTTTTGTAAATGAATAGTTTCAGTTATCAATGGTTTTAAAAATTCAACAAGGACCAATAATGTAGATGTTTCAACAGGATAAACAAACAACATTATGTAGAGCAACACTCGCTCTTATCCCCCCCCAACCACCTAATATGATGGATGATAGTAAATCACATTTTAAACATTAATCATTTAGGTCTCTGAGGCCCGTTCACATCCATCAACACTGACCACAATGAATCTGACCGACAGCTCCACACAGGAAGCCTGTCCCGCTGGCCTTAATCTGATTGGACAAGGCCTGTCATGTATGTTAACTGATTGGAGGGTCAGGAATGGGCAGCATCGCAGTGTGCATACCAAAGCAGAGACTAATTAACACCAGAGCATCAATCTTTATAAATGTTGAACAGAGAAGATAGAAAACATTTAGAAAACATAAGAAAGCTTTACATCTTGCATTTAGAAGGCTCCTTTTCTCAGGTAAAGTAAATTGTGGAGTTAAAGTCAATAACACATTTCACCAATTCAACAGATAAACAGCATAAATAGATTGTAGAGGAAGATGCCCAAATAGTAGCCCTAAGTGTTTTTCAGCTCCATGTAATTAAAAGTGCATGTTAATTAAGATGCTTATCCAGTGAAGAAAACAAGCCTCGTTGATGCCCCCTACTGGCAAATGCTTGAGAATATAGTTGCCAAACGCCGACTTGGGATTAGGTTAAAGTACAACTCAACTCAGCACTAAGTCTAATTAGGATGGAGTTTAAGGTGCACAGAGCTGTTGGACCTGTACTGAATGAAACACAGCTTGAGACGTTCACAAAGCAGATTGCCCAAAGGCAGAAATACAAGTGAGGACAATAAACAGTGATCTGATGCCTTTTGATCCATTTTTTTTTTCCCCCCACAAAATCTGTTAAAGGTTCTGGGGGCCACTTCTATTCACTTACATCCTAAGTTATTCCATGATTATTCAATTAGGTCCAAGACGTGATCGACTTCCTGATGATAACTCCAACGTTGTTCATCTGGACCCTCACAATTGTATAAATGGGGGGTAACTATTGTAATTGGTGTGTTTTGCAACATCACACACTTTTTTTTGTCATATTTTTGCTTTTACCAATCGCATGAAGGTGAATGAGATAGAAGTGTGCGAGAAAGACTGGAAGGAAAGAAGGAAGAAAGTATGCAAAGAGGGAAGGATTGAAGTTTACACGTAAGGAAGTAAGGAAGGGAGGATATGTGGGTACAAGGAAGGAAAGAAGTACACAATGAATAGAGGGGGAAGACAAGCAAGAAAGGGAAGAAATGTCACAATTAAGAGAAGGAAGGAAAAAATAAGGGAAGACAAGGACGCAAAGAAGCAGAGAGACGAAGAAAGGAACCAACATAAGACTACTTTGACATGAAAGTATGACATAAAGAAGGATGGACACAATGGAGCGGAAAGGAAATACAGAAGGAAGTATACAAAGGGGGAAGGAAATGTGTAAGGAAGAAGTACATGACTACAGGAAGAAAGGAGGAAGAGATGAGTACAAGGAAGGAAGGAAGGACACACATGTAAGAAAGAGGTGAGGGACATTGGGAATAATGTCTTGACTTTTTTTTTGTTTTCATACTTTTGTTTTTTCCATCTACATCTGGAATTTACTGAAATAAAATTCCAGACTTTTAAAAATTGCGTAGGAACCCTCCTGTCATGAATTTAAAAAATAATGTTTTATCCCGCTGCATCCTTGCATCCTTATAACCTTTGAGAGGTGAGGTGGATGAAACTGCCTAATTAGTTTCTCTGGCATTATTAGCGGAGATAAAACAGGCATATTTTAGGTTACTGAGGACATAAAGTGAGTGTATTTTGCTGTTTTTCTCCCGCCTTTGATTTAAACTTTTTGCAATTAAGTTGTTTTGAAATTTATTTATCTTTTTTCTAAATTGATGTCTCTGCCTTCATTTTATGCTTCAGGCCAAACAGCCAGGTCAAAACAAGATCCAACAAAGTCACTGCTAATTACAGCTGCACAAACCAGTGTGTCTCCTCACCCTGCTGTGATTTGACTCAAAAATACATCCTGCTGCTTTTTATGCATACCCTGCCATAGCAAGCAGAGGCCATTAAGTAAATACAGAGGCCTTGAAAATGATTTAAAAGTAATAAGTTTCAAGTTCATATTGAAAAAAAACGTTAAACATGCCCTGAAATGTTACAAAAAATATGACAAATGACTATAATGTCAACCAAGCTGGGTTTTGCCGTGTCCCAAGTGCCTTTTCGCAATATGGGATGTTTGCCCAATTTCAGTTTTAAAGAAATCTCAGAGTGGCCCTCTGCAGCCTCTGCAAGCGGCAAACAAATGGCATGGCACAGCCTCAGTTAAAGAGGATCAATGAAATAAAGAGGAGAGGGCGGAGGGATGAATGTGGTGCTCGTAATAGCTGGGCAGACAAATGGGTAGACAGAAATGGGTGGAGGAAACCCGGGATGAAATCCATCCCGAAATAAACAGTGGACAACAATCCGAGTCAGCGACAATGAAAACACTTCATCTTCTGTCGCCGTCCTCTTCCCACACGTCTTACCTACTGCTGCTGCTCTGTAAATGATGGGCAGATGGAAATGATTTAGGTGATCACACATCAACTCCTTCATTTGGACAAAGCGAGGCGAGTTGTTTGCTCAGTGCAGGTTAAGCACAAAATAAAATAAAGCGCAATATCAGACGCTGGCAAAGTAAACATAAGGCAAAGAAGTTGAGAGAGGAGAAATAAAGAATGGAGTGGAGCCCTTAGCTCATTTATAACACGCTGAAGGCTTCCTGTGACTTTCTACACCCTCCTGTCTTCCTTTTGTCTGCTCATACCACCTCACTGTTCGTCACTTTCTCTCTGCCCCTCCCTGTCTGGACTTCTTTTTTTTTTTTTCACTCACTGCTCCCAGCAACCACACAGACGAAGAGAGAGAGAGAAAAAAAAAAAATCAATATGCGTTCTCTGTGGCATCTTCCAGCTGGGTATAAGAGGCTCAGGAGGTTGAATAAAAGCGAAGAAAGGATTTAGTGAGTAGAATGAGAGGTGTTGAATGAGACTAACGTGGAATAGAACAGAAAGAGGAAGCAGAGGGAAGAGCTGATGAAGAGCAGAATTTAAGCAAGCGTTATTAAATCTTTGTTCACTGCGATAAGGTCGGCAGCAAGGCGCTGTAGTTGATAGCTGTTGTCTCAAAGCAAGCAGGCTCCACTACAGATCCTGTCTGAATATAGTGTGGTCTCTGTTTTAGACACATTTACCTGTATAGTTCATATTTGTCACAATACTAATACTGATGTTCAAATCACGTAGTTAAAACTGAATGCTTTCACGTTCGCTAGTTGAGCGCAAGTCTGCAGTCCCTACATGAACCAATTCTGGTTTATCAAACTTTTTTTTTTGTTTCTTTTTTTAAAGCCTCTATATTGATCATAGCGCCATGCATTATTTGTTATGTCATTGACTAGTATTTGCAGTCTGGCCTTTGCCAGCTCATTCAAATCCAATTTCTTTTTTTTTCTGTTCTTTTTGCCGTCATAAATTTCATTTAAATGCAGACAAGCTCAAAAAGGTTTCTCTCATCCACACTGTCATGTTTTACTTCTCAGAAAGCAAGTGAGAGCAATTTTGATACTTTGCCAATAGAAATAACATGTTAAAGCACTATAAGGTTACTGTCCCTCTAAATCTGTTGGAACACAATTTTAAAAAATGGTATTGTCAGTAGTTTGAAGTCCAACTCTGTGATGTTATTTTGGTTATAACTAACACTATAATTGCCTAACTACTTGGTCATCACCAAGTAAAGTCTTTGCTAATTGATCTGGTGTAAACTCTCCCTCCTTGTCTGCATCAGACAGAAATTAGGTGCAACTTCTATAGTTGGGGCACAAGGCTTCAGTTTATGTATTATGAGGCTGAGATCAAATTCATCATGTAAAGAAAAACTCCAGCATTGCTTCTGAAGATTTCCAATAAGTTAAATGAATGCATTCATTTAAACTCATGGATACTCAATGCATGTTTTAAAATTATTTTAGGAGTTTATGCCAATAAAAAGCCCACGAGAACAGATGAACTACTTTACTTAAAGTGGAAAGAGCATGGACAAGGTTCTGGAGCTGAAATTTCATACTTCTTCTGCAACTCTTGTGAAACGTCCTTTTTTTCCAAAGGAGTTATAATAAGTCTAGAATAAAATGAAATAGAAATACAATACAAAATGTATGAAATAAAACTATAACTCAGTTATCGTAGGACTGTGGTAAAGTCTATAAAACCTGATTTTTCTGTAATATTAGATTTTAATGATATCAAGAGTTTTCTTGCTTTTCTCAGAAAACAGAAACAACAACAACAAAAACATAAGCCCTGCACTGTATTTGTGTGTATGCGTGTAAGTGTGTGTGTGTGTATAATTGTGTATTTGTAAGGCTGCCCATGTCAAGGGGGAAACATTAGTGTGCAGTGCCATGGAGCGATTTGCCAACCTCAGGAAAACACAAGCACCAGCCCAAATCTTTGCAATTAGCTGAACACACAAAATTGAAGGACTAATCGGAAAGGACATTAAGCTGACAGACAGGTGTTCTTTAATATACACATACCCCGCGTAAGTGCAAACATGCACTTACACAGCCTATGGAATTTATTAACACGCTGCAGCGAAGCGGAGTGTACGCTCACGTGCACATAAAGCACTAATCGTGTGCACACACATACCCGCACAACTGCAAGCCCTCGCAAATAGTGTTTGCATTGAAACCATGCAGATGAACGCTCTCCTATATACAAACACACATGCATTCAAAGAGCTATTATCCAGCATTTGCTGATCATTAATTTGCAGCCAAGTGGCACTGTTCGCCGATTGCACAGCGCAATTACTGGATGCTTGCACAACCAAACAATAGGCTTGTGATATATACTCTCAAGTCATTATTTGGAAGGGTCAAAAAAAAAAAAAGACACTGAGGTTATCTAGACCATTACACTATATCACACTCTATGCTAATTAAAACTGAAAAATAGAGGAACAATGTAGTTACAACCATCAAGAATGAAAACCTGTTATGTTGACCAGAAAGGAAAAAAAAAAAATCCTTTGACATTCAAATGAATAGTATTCATTACCAGTATGAAATGAACAATTTCAGAGGAGAAAGATGTTTCTTTTTGTGCTTCAAAACAGTTTCGTGGCTTCAACAGGATGAAATTAAACAAACCAAAGTTGAACGTTGTAACAAAAAGTGGTTTGAAATTAAATTACATCTTGCTCGTTCCTCCTTGTCCCCCACTGCTTGGCTTGCAAAGACCCACATGCAGAGGAGGCTGCTGCGAATATGCAGCCTGGTTACAACAGTAAAGAGGGGAGTGGTAATGATTTACACCATTTAGAGCCTTTCTTGTTCCTTCAGCATATTTGCGCCCATTTTATCCTTGCAAATGGTATCACAAGAGGCCTGTGGGGAAGCCGATTTTCGTTTTTCTACTCTCACTAATTCTAAAGTGACTAAATCAAGTCTCCTTTAGACCAGGAAGAGTCTTTAAACTAATCACATGTCAGGGAACAATTATGACAAAATTGACCAATCAAATCCCCATCTTATACACTCATTCAATCAGACTGCATAACCTAGTTTAAGATGGCAAATGAAGAGAAGATTGCTAAGAAATTACTAACCCACTGTCCGTTGATTCGGAGCCTTGTACAATCATCTGAACTGGCCGTTGAGTGGCAAACAAAAAAAAAAAAAAAAAAAGGTGAGCCATTTCATTGTGACAATGCTAATGAGTGTTTCCAGCCAATGAAGATGTGTGTGTCTGTGTCCAGGAAATGCTCCCTCAGGCCTCATCGCTAATGAAGGTTCTACAGTGTCAGCATGTGTCCATGTACGTCACGCAAGCGCAAATTATCCAGAATTATTCTGTCAAGTGAACATCACGGTGATAAGGTCAGGCGCGATATTAGCGCTGTGTGAGCGCGTTCGTGCATTCACACGTATGAATATCGTTCGCTAAATGTTAAACGTACAATGCAGAAGCGGACAAGCACGACAGAGGTGAGGAACCTACATTTACATTAGACAAGTAAATCTCACACAGTGCACAGAGCTTCTGTCCTCCTCTAGCCCATATTTCATGAAATTTGACTTGTTAGTGTTTTGCACAATCTTGCTCGAAACAGGCCCAAAGATAAACAACAATAAACACAGACCTCTGGCTTGTCTGTTGCCTTGGCAGAATAATAACGATGGAAGGATAAAGATGAAGTGGAAACAGATAGCTGGCCGAGACTGACATTTACACCACATTAGCAGCTCGGCGGCTTAAGTGTTCCATTTCCTGTGGGTCGAACATCGCATCCATTCAGGCAAAGAAATCAGCGTTAAACTTGAGTCCAAGACACAATCACTGTGATTACATCCTAAAATGGAAGAAAATAGTTTCAAAGTGCTTTGAGGTTGCATTTTCCAATCGAACTAAAATAAAAACTTACATTTTTTTCTGACATTGATGGCTGGGAAATACACATGCAAAATTACAATCATCAACTTCTGAAAACATGCTTCATTTCGAACGAGGTTTTTATCCCATTTTTTTTAGTTTTTTATTGTTGTAAATTATTGGTGGGCACGACGTGAACAGCTAAGTGGTTTTAATTCTTAACACTACAACAAAACACAACTAAACGTGTGAGTATTCACTACTGTCGGCCTCAAAGGGTTGTCATTTTAGTGCTGCTCTGAAAATCTCACAAGAGATGAGGTGCTGAAGGAATCGCGGCGCAAACATGAGCAAGAGTTTAAAGTTTCACTCACAAAATTGCAAATAAGAGATGGCCAAGAGAGAAGCTGCCTAGAAAGCAAAGTCATTTTTAGTTTATTCTTTTTCATATAAAGAATGTTTGGAAAGCTTTCACAGACCACCTTCTGACAGAAGGTAAAAGTTGTGGCAGGTTACGCTTAAAATGGATGGAAACTCTACTTGCAGACCATCAACCTAACAGACCATTTCAACTAGGATGCCTACTGCCAGTCAAAGGAGATGTCTGACACAAACCCCCATCTTTCTGGAGAAAAATGCTCCTCTGAGTGCTGGGAGACCTGCCGAGGAGTGCGGGCAGAGTAGGGGTAATTTCACGAGGTAAATTTCACTCTCCTTCGACTGTTACTCATCACTCTCCTCATCCTCTCTTCAATTCGAAGAGCTCTTCTTCCGTATGCGCTTGCTGAAATAAATAACCATGACCATGAGTCTCAACAACCTCCCTTCAAATAACAAATAACAGAATAACATTCAGCCCTATAAGCACAGACTTTATACCCAAGTCTGTGCTTACAAAGATTAATAGCCAGATTTGATAAGATCCACTGTGATTTCTTCTTTCGTGGATATTAAATTGCATCCCTACTAATAACAGTGTCATTTAGTGGAAATACAAAAGAAATACAAGGACTATATGTACAGAAGCCGAAGACTTGTATAGCAATCCCTCAGTTGTAAATGCCAACACATGGTTGGTTTCTTTCATAAAGTTTCTTTGTATAGCACCAATTCACAACAAATGTCATCCCAAGCCACCATGCAAAAAAAAAAAAAGTGGGTCTATGCAGAGTTGTACAGTAGATTTCATCTGCTGTCTCTTCCTCATCTACCTTATTGTCCTAATCCATCTTTCCATACTTCCTGCACAATACATTTGTGTTCACCAGCGATTTATTCTAGGTTCCATCGGGAGTCCCAAGTTTTCTAAGCAAAAGTCATTTTCCTGAGAACAGTCATCCGTAAAGAGTCTCCTCTTCCTGATCCTCCAACAAGTCTCTCCAGATAAGTCAGCAATGCATCCTATGTGACTCGTCTCCAATCATCTTGCTTCCTTAAACCTTTAAGTTCAATTCTTTCTAGCACAGATCCTGTGTTTGCAGATGACAGCAACAGCTCCTTCAGTTGCTTTGTCTCGGAGAAAGAGGGCTAAACACGGACAGGGTCATTTATATAAAGAACATAGGAAGTAATTGGCAGCAGTGGCTCTACTGATGGCCTCATCTATGAAGGTGTCAAATTTGAACAGAATGCCAGCCCATATGTAATGTCTATGGATAGGAAAGTAGAGGAAGAAGATAATGTAAATGTCAGTCATAACTGCAGATAATAGTTGCAGAGTAGCAGAAGAAAACTGATCAGTATGATGTCCTCCAGCAGCATAGCCTATAGCAGCTTAACTGTCATGATAACCTAAGCCACTGTAATCCAGGATTCCCTTGGAAAGGAGGATTTTAATCTCAATGGGACTTTCCTGGTTAAATAAAGGTTAAATAAAAAAAAAGCAAAAACAAAAAAAAAAAACAAGCTTTCTCAAAAGGGAAATTTTCAAGCCTCGTCTTAAACATGGGGTTATAATGTATTCACTTGGCACATAGCGGCATTTTTAAATACCTGTTACCTTCAGCGGATATGACAAAAACACGTGTTTACCTACAATTGGCTGAGGACTGAACGTCCAAGCAGAGATTTGGGGTATTTAGGCAGCTGTTTTATGAGCAGAAGTTTAGGCACCTTTTGAATAGAGACCACGGCTGATTCATTGATTCAGAGCAACAATCCAGGTATGTTTTTGACTACATGGATTTTCATGACATCATCTGAATTTATGGAGGCAGATTAGTAAACATTTGGAGGATGCATAACAACTGCATAACTACCAAAGAAAAATATCGAGGACTTAAATTACATATTATTGTGAAATTAACCCAAGTACTAATACAGTACTGCACTGTAGTACATGCGTGTAGTTGTATATTATAAGGGAAAACAGGAGCTGTACCATTAGCAAGACTGATTTTTTTCTTCTTTGAAAATTCCTCACAACATTTTAGTTATGACAATTAAAACAGCAGCTGTTCCATTAAAGAAAAAAAACAAAAAATAGTGGTGTAAGAAGGTGTGGCCAGGAGCAGACACAGCAAGGTGACAGAGGTCACACAACATGACAGACTAAACACTCCATTTTCTCCCCAGGTTAATAAATAAACAAACAAATAAATAAATATAAGGATGGCAAACTTTATGCCAGCACATATTCAACACTTTTTCTAAAAAAAAAAAAAAAAAAAAAAAAAATGCTTGATGACAGCTATGAAATTTCATTTTCCACCTCTTTGATTCAAATGATCAGAGTTGTCTGTTTATTTGGTGCTTGCCTGATATTCACTGAGCAGTGCTTCAATGACACAAATGACTGCATCCTCTGAAGTGGTATCATTTGGTAATAAAACTTTTATTTTCTACAGCTCACTCATCCTTGCAAAAGTGAAAGTAATACACAAAATGGAGTCGGAAGGAAATTACTACCTAGCTGGAGCAATGCTTGCATGACAGCCCGCAGCTTGTTTAGCATCTCTGAAACAATAAGGTGAAAACCCACAGCTGAACTTGGCAACAGTAACGGCAGCATGAATGGTTGCAGTTTATTGCATTTAATGTCAAATAACTAATTAAAAATCGGGACTGTGTCACTGTGGTGCTCATTATAAATACATGTGATAAGAAGCGTATATAAAATTCAGACCCAGGCCTTAATAAGTGGCATTTCAAGACTGCAAAACTCAGCGAACTGATCCAAGCAGCACTCCGAAAATGTACAAAATGCACACTTGGGAAAAGCAAAACGCGATCACGCATGAATTCACTTGCTTGTAGCAGCATTCAACACACTCACACGTTCACTAAAGGGACAGAAACAATACCAATACTATTTAAAGACTCAGAGGAAGGGCTGCCCTGCTTCTTTTTCTCAATTCACCATTTTTTTTTTTTTTTGTCTTTCACTCCACTCCTGTAATCATTCGATCAAGACCAGTGTTTGGCTCAACACACGGCGAAGCATGTGTCTGGCTGACACGGTGGGCTTTGTTGCTTATATGAGGTGGAAAAACATGCACACAAAGAGGAATGTACACTCAGATTCAGACAAACAACATTGGACTATTGTTGCATGCTCGAATCTCTTCACAGTGTGCAGCGAGGAGGAATGAGAAAGGATTGATGGAGACAAAGAGAGGAATGGAAGTGAGGGGATTTAAAGAAAAGAAGAGACCTGCCACCTAAATAGACACAAAGGACAGCAGGAGGGAGAGTAGGAGAACCGCGTGTTTAGACTGAAAGCAGAGGGAGAAAACACTTCAGACGCTGGATGAATGCCTGCACCTCTCCACCCATTTTCACTGTCAGGCGGCCTCTGCTTGCAGAGGTATTATGGTGGGATGGAGAGAGGAGAGGAAGAGAGACAGAGGGATGGATACATTTGGAGGAATGTTTCTAAATCAAGTCAGAACTCTTGGGATGCGTCAGTGTTATTTTTTTTTTTCATGACTCAGTGATTTAATTTCTGCATCACAAGGAATTTATTCTTGGAATGAAAGTAAATGTCGCACACCAACATTTATTTATTTGTTTGTTTGTTTGTTTTTTACATAGTCAGAAGCAGAGCTGCGTGATATACTAAACATTTTTAACATTCTAGATGATGGTTAGGTAATGCACTGCTAAATAATTGGGGTCCAGGTTAGGCCAGACAGTTTAGGAACTTGAAGCTTCTTACGTACAAGTCTGCTACTTGGCATCTTGGCAAGAACGAATATATAATGTTTAAAGTGTATTTAGTTATGTGTTCCTGTGATCTTGCAAGTTTAAAAAATGACATGTTATGGCTCAGCTTTTCTTAATTTACATTTTTAATTTTAACTTTAAAATCCACACTTTGCAAATCTACCCCAAATTCTAAAATTGCCTTTGTTTCGCAATCTATTGCAGGCTGCAGTTACTACCGTTTCCTGTGCACCTTCTTCTAAACGTACCTTTTTCCTTCCACTCAACTTTCTATTAACATGCTTACTTGCATAAGTCTCAGTCAGTTCCTTTAAACATGATCTTTTTGTGGCCCTCTTCATTAACGGAGATAAACCACAAATTCATTCATGCCCTTTAAAACTATTTTAACTATAATAGTGAAGTAAATTGACATTTTTATGGTGTTCTAAATAACTGAGATGTGCCTTAACATTGATGTTCAACTATAAAGGCATTTGTGGTCTCCCAAGAGGATCTGCACTCAGACCATTGTAGTGGCAAGACCTCCGTTTCAGAGCTTCACATTATGTTTTATAGAACCCTTTGCCAAAGAGGCTCGACCTTGAGGCCTCATCACTTAAGAGGCCTTCGCTGCTTTGCTCACACCCAGGTAGCGATACTGGATGTCTGCTAAGTTATGGCTCTCCTACGTTTAAGTCAAGGACTACACAAACCCTTTTCACTTGTGGCTGCATTTTCTCACAGTCACAGTGTAACATGCCACATATAAACACTCTTCTGAGATTGTAATTATCTTATTTTAAGGTCCAGTTGTTGTTTTTTTTTTTTATGTGTTGATGAATGAAACATGCAAACTGAAATATGGATGACTTATTCTACTCATGGCTGATCTCAAGCTTTTATATTTTTTTGTAAACCGTTTGCTATCATACCTGCCAGGCTCCTTTAATGAGCGTGACAAAGAGAAATTTAGTCCGCAACAAATATTGACTTGAGCTTCCGTGGGCACATGTGCGCATCACTGTGAGTGGGCATTAAGTGTTTTATTTTAGTGCGCGCACTTCCACAGGGATGTATTATGAGATAATTGCAATGTGCAGGTGCTTTTGTGCCACCGCAGCTGGTGAATACCGACACAGCTGCACAGATAAATGTGATTATCTGCAACAAGGAACTGCCAGAGTTATAATTTTAAAATGAACACGGCAACAATAATGAACCTTTTTTATCTCTCCCCTCTCTTTCTGTGAGGATTTATTTAACAAACCTGACTTCCTCCTAATGGCTCCAGATGTGCTGATTCTATTAACTTCTGTCGAACTCCTGTCAAATCCGGCTTTAATTTCGCTGGTCAGTACTTTATCAGCCTGCTAAGAGGAATGGTGCTTGATTTTCAGCAAGCAATTTAACTGAAAGGTCAACATCCCTTTCCAGCACAAGAGATGCACAACTCATTGACCTTTAAATCTGCACCCCTGTCCAAAGACTATTTTACAACTGCAGCATATTTGCCAGAAAACCTTGTTTAAAGAAAAAGATTGTAGTAAGTTGAGGCGAAAGCTGAATTAAACAGGTGAACGTGTCTGCTAAATAAAAAAAAACAAAACACAGCCACAACAACTTCATCAAATACATTTAAATTTTGCTCAACTCAAAATATTAAACTATTATTACCTTTTGTTTCTCCATCAAATCCAGTCCATATTTATATGTAAGGTGCTACTGTTGACTAAAATGAACATTTACTGTTGTGGCTGTGACTTGGTTTCGACAGTGTAATGTTTTTTTTTTTTCAGCGAACATGTAAGCACTCGGCTATGATGCTCTCAAGTGAGAGCTTAAGAGGAAGCAAGATGAGGCACAGTGTGGTGAGAACATATACAGTAGTTCTGCTGCTGTGACATTTTCATATAATCCCTCCCAAATACCATCAGAGGCAGCAGACAGGCCAGCAATGGGGACGGTAGGAGGAAGAGGAATGGAAAGCATATCCCCCCAGCCCCCCAACAAAATTGCTAAGCGTGACAGAGTGGTATAATCGCGTATTAATATTTATTTCATGTGTCGCTTTCCTGTCTTTTTCTCTCTCTTTTTGTAAATGTATGTAAAGAGGATTGAATGTAGATAAAAAGGAATCTTAATGTTATTAACTACCATCAAATAACTATGAAATAATTGAGTTATAAGCAGATTATGGTTGTTTACCAACACGTCACAAGAAATAAGAAATTGATGTTTAGCTGCTGTACGTGTAGAAATTCTGTAAAATAGTAAAGATTTGCAAAGAAATCAGCTGGTGACTGGAATCCAGCAAATTGATTAACCATGATCATTGATCAGTGGGTTGGACACCAACAGTCTGATCTACTTCCTGTTCAGTGAATGAACCATGTTAATAATTAACAGGTCAATTTGACGATAATCTTTAATGTCAAAGTTGTAACTTCAGGGAAAAGCCCCCCAGCCATTTTCAGTACAAGAGAGGAAGGACAAAAGTTGTTAAAAAAAATTAAAAAAAAGAAAACAGCATGCTTGGTTGTTTGTTCAGGCTGCCATATTGGACAGTGAGACTCCAGCAAATAACAGTAAGCCAAACATAATAAAACATACTCTGTTTTAACATTTTTGGAGAGTACAGGTCAGTCTACCATGGGACACGCCAGATTACGAAACGCTGACAGCCTTTTGGGCAGTCTTAGAGTTTTTCTTGGTTTATCAAAGCTACAGGAAATACAGAAGGAGACCAGCGTTTGCAATGCTGCTGTAAGCGCTGATCCAAAATGTAACAAATGTAAAATTAACAGGAAAACAGAAAAACCTTATGTTGTTGACATTTGTAATTCCCACAAAATATTGAAATATCATTGAAAGTTTGTTTTAGCAACATAAAAGCAAAACACGTTTATATATTTTTTTACATGCATACATAAGTATGCATGTAAAAATATATATAAGTTATATATATATATATATATATATATATATATATATATATATATATATATATATATATATATATATATATACATATATATATAAACATAAGTTTTCCAGACTTTCTTCCAATTAATTATGATGAATTGCACCTAAAGCTAATGAAAATATGAAATACAATTTCTGGTTAGGGATTGCAATTTGCAAACGTTACTTTTAATTTGAGAAACAAGCCTAAAACATAAGTTCCAATTTACTGAGATGTACTCTTGTGTTCCCTAAAAGAAATCAACTGAACTTTAGTAAATACATTCAATCTTTTTTTTGTTTTTTTTTGTTTAAAGTTCATGCTGAATTTGAATAAGGTCAAACATTAAGATCTATTGGGAGGGGATGTGCCTCTCACTATTACTGCATTATGGCCACCCAAAGCACATTTATCACACTTTCTCTTTGCTCTTCCTTTCCCTCTCTGGCTTCAGATTTAAGATGGAAGTTCCCCATAGCAAGCAAAGGGATAGGCACAGAGTCTTGTTATTATCCCAAGGTCAGGCGCAAGCTCCCACAAACACACACACACACGCACGCAGATAGGCCACCTCGGAAAAGGAAAATAACTACAATGGGCAATTTACCCAGAACAGGCAGGGATGACGGCCAGGACACAGATTTGTGTGAGCGCGCACACAGGAACACTGGAGCATCCACACAGCTGTGCCTCAGGGCCAAGGTTCTGGCAATGCATCATTACCCTCCCTTGGAGGTGATTTCATATCCCAGCATGCATTTCTCATGTGGAGAGGAAATTACCCCTGGGCCGTGCTGAGAGCCAGCAGAGTGTGTCCTCCTTCCTCTGTCTCTGTCTTTCCCTTCTTTTTTGCTTTCTTCAAATCCCTTGTTCACCCTGTGACTGTCACACACTCGCCACCCTCCCTGCCTCTGCTCTCTTGGACTTGAGCTACCCACTTATCAACACGTTCTTTTATCATTCTCTCAATGACACTTCAGCCTCCCTTCTCTTGTCATCCTTTGTCTGATGGTACTGATGGGTGTCTGGCCTGTAAGTCAAGCAGGTAACAGCTAGGTCAACATTTAGTTGTCCCCCAACATAAAAAAAAGAACTGAGAAAAATGGACAGAACTCAGCTTTTCACTCTGGCTTGCACTTAATAGCCTCACACTCAACTATCTACAGAATCACCAAAATAATACCATTCATCTGCTATTTTTATGACTGCTGTAAATAATTACTAAGCAAAAGACAAGAGTGCATTCTTCATTCTCTTATTGAAAATGTCAGCAAGCATTTATATAAATATTTAAAACTATTTTACAACTTTTTTTTCATCTATTAATGAAGAACATGCATGGTCACTATGATTCAAGCAGCATCAGCTGAAAGTTTAAAAACGAGCCTGCAGCCCCGTTTATCTCTGTCCACTAAAATGGCTCACTGTCATCCACTCAAGCACATAAACTATAAAAACATAGGTCATAACTACTTCATTTTAGATCTGTTATCCTTGCAACTTCCACAAATGTATGACGCTTTCCTTTAGCATGCAACAAGTCATTACATGTGAAGCTTTGCTATATTAGCTCTTTCTTGCAAAGAAAAAAAATATGTAATATTTCTCTTTGAAACTTACACACTTAACTTACAAATTTAAGGATGATTCTATATTATATAAATATCTTCTTTATTAATATTTATTCTTGCATTCATGTAAAGGAGTTCCTGAATGTGAGAACATTCCATCTTTGACTTCTATACCTTTACAGGAGTTTTACATAAATGTCAATAAAAAAATCGACTTTGGTGTCGACTGTAAGAGAAGCATACGCTCGCTCTGTCATTCATCAAGATCTAAAAACTGGCCAGAAAAGCCACACTGACTCAATGTCTCCTTTTTCAGTCTTCCCAATTCTTTTAATCGAAGCACATGTACTTGTGTCTATTTTTCATATTCGTGATATCGCATTTGATTAGTCTTGAACGACTCCACACGTACACGTCTCACACCGTTGTGCAGAGAGTCGCCGCTGACCACTGACGATTTTCCATAAATAGAGAAAAGCGTTTCGGCTCCGAGCCAACAGACACTGACAATAAATAGCGGGCGGTGACAATGACATGTCACGGAAGATCACATCATATCACGACACAGTAAATAGCTATTTGTTGTCAGCAGTACAGTTTTATGGAGCGTGTGGAGTTTCTTTTGTTTTTAATGATTGACGAATGTTGCTACAGAATTATTTTTTTCTTGATTTTACACGAGTACTCCTGTTCTGCATATATTATTACATTGACAGACGTAATAATCCAAACTGTTTTGTGTTATGGAAATCAGGAAGTCCGGAAGTCACCGGACTTCCTGATTCCTTTCCTTACGATGTTTTTGGGAGAAGGTGATTCATCCCCCTCAAGCTCGCAAGTTTTGAAACAATAAACCAAACATCCATATCTTTGGTCCCAAATTCCCATCGTCCCTGAGCTGATGTTAACCTTGTTCTCCCTTTATGTTTGCCATTTTTACTTTCCATACTTTCCATCTGCCAAGGTCAATCTTCTTTCCTACACATATTTCCATCTCCACCTCTCATTCTAACTTAACGCCACTGAATGAAGCATCATTATTTTATTACTCTTTATTTGCAATTTTTCAAAAGCAGTTTTGTTTATTGGCTACATGAGAAAATAAATCTCATTCTCTGCATCATTTATAACATCTATTTCGATAGGGAGAACCAGTAAGGGGAACGCATAAAAAAAACATCAGAACGACAGTCATTTGCACAAGTATCTCCTCACTTTTTGTGTTTATCAAAGTTCTTCAAATTGTGATCGTCATCTAGCTATCAGCTTTTATTTTATCTGCAGCCCTTTTAAAATCCTCCCCCATGTTTCTGACTTTCCCTCAGTGAAAGATCCTCTTTCTTCTTTTTTCCCGTATCTTCTTCTTCTTCCCACCCTCTGGTTTCGTTTTCCCCAATTCCTCCCATCCTCCTCCTGTCTTATTCTCATCCATGTTCCACCTCCGTCTTTATAGTGTCTCTTTTTCACTCCAACCCATCAGTGGTTATTGCTGTGTTTGCTTTGCTGTCATCATGCCTACTGATGTACAGTTTGAATTGGTTGCAGTACACACTTAGACATTTCTGTGCAATACACAAAAATACACGGAGCACACCGAAAAACCATATTAAACTCAATTTCGTCCTAAAGACACATCTTCCACTCTTTCTCACGGTCCTAGCAGCACAAACACATTGCTCGACGCACACATAACCTCTGCCCTCACTCAGAGTATTCCTTGTCTCTAATATCTGCTAACTCATTTAGCATTTCATGTTAGCTCAGCCAGATCCAATTACGGCAAGAGTAAGAGTGAAGTCTGAGTGGGAGGCAATTTAACCTCATGACAAAGAGAACTGTAACACATGGCTCCGATTCAATAATATTAAGCACGCTAACAGAATTGTGCAGTGGAATGCAAAAGTTTAGGCAGAGACCCAGGTTGTTTCCAGATGACGGTTATCCTCAATGGGTCTGAAGTCAAATGTTTGCGAGGCTTTATGTTACTCATAACACCGAGGGAGTCACAAAGTTCTCATAGAAACACCCTAAAATAAAGACAATTGGGACCAAATATCAACAAATGAAGAAAAAATAATAAGCGGATGTCAATATGATTTTAGTTTATGTTTTCTCAAGTCAAAATTCAGCGCACAAGGAGCAACATGATAAACATGGAGGTCAAGGCGATGTCTAGAAAACCCTACTCTAGAAGGAATAAGATGATAAAAACCAAATTAGTTAAAGGGCTATCCAGCCCTTTATCCCTCTATACATCCATTGTCTTTTGCTCATTCTAGGGGATCCCCGAAGCATTCCAATGCTAAAAGGTACATGTAGTCCTCCCCATGAAGTTCTATGTCTGCACCAGGTTCTACTCTAGATGGGATGAGCATTGAAATCCTGCCGGAGGGAGACATCCAGAAGGAATCCCAATTAGATGCTCAAACCATCTTAACTCGCTCCCTTCAATGTGGAGGAGCAAAGCCACCATTTAAATGATTTCCCCACCCTATCCCTGAGACGTGATTAGCATCTGCACAGACAAAGACCAAAGAGTATAGACACGTCTATCATAATATTTTAAAGCTGTTAAATTCACTTTATAAGGTTGGACACATTTCCCGTTTGATATGTTTGGGGGTTTTTCCTGCAGAAGTGCTTATGGAAACATTTAAATGCATGTTTGGTGAGCTTGTAAAGTCAACCAAATCCATTTTGCTTCATCGTATTTCAAATCTGCCTAGCTATGGAGATAATGTAAATATCCAAATAAATCTAATCTAAACCAGAAAATTCATAAACGACGCACACAGATAATTGTGTTATTTGTGAGATGAATGAAAAATGTTGCCGTTTCCAAATATCACATTTTATAAACACAAGCAGATTCTTTTTCCTGTCGAGTTGCTCATTTTTGTTTATCTCCAGATATAACCTCAATTCCCTGTATTTCTTACTTGTTAATAAATAAACAAGAGCTTATTTTTATTCATTTCTGTACTGCTGGTGATGCAGCATGCTACATAAGCTTTATGCATATATTTGTGTGAATGTTTGTTTACATTTCCTTTGATATAACATGAAAAAATTAGAACACAATCTACATAAAGAAAAAAACAAAACAAAAAAGAAAAAAGAAAAAAAAGTTATTTAAATTATTCTAAGATTTAATTTTGTTTACTACAATAGCTGTTGTTAGGGACACCCCTATGTTTAATGTCTATTAAAAATCATCTGACTAACTCACCGTGCACAAAACCGCACACACAATAATTTATACGATGTCTATAATAAATGAAAGTTACTCTAAAGTCACTCAGTGTCTAGACATGGTCAACAATTACAAGAACACTGACCAAATTGATTAATCATATTAGGAACAGTCAGGATGTTGCATATCTGCATTTTCGTCTGGCAGTTTCAGTGCATTAGATAAAGGTTAATTTTGTTTACAGGGGTTTAGTATCTTGCATTGTAAATTAGCATTGTAATGAAATTCACTCATTACCATATTTTGTTTTCAACTTTCCTGCGCTCTGTCTTACCCTTGCAGTTCATGGGAGGCCAAAATTAATAGGACGACGCAACAAATCCAAGCCAACTGCTTGTCATCTGGTTCTGTTTCGTGATGCTTTTATTATGATTTAACTTTTAATACAATGTGAAATTAATTAGCTCTGCGGGATGTGTCCATACAAAAGAGCTATTTCTGAGCAAAAATTGGGAAGGTGTAGAATAGTATAGATTCAGTTTTGCCAACATGTGCAAAAACATCTCTGCAAATTTGATGATGCCTGTCTGTCAAATTAAAAATAACTTTTGAAAACAGTAACCTTAAAACAAGTGTTAAACCTTCATTTTTATTAGGGCCACATTTCTGTATTAAATGTTTGTTTTTTTATATTTGTCTGGTGTAACATGCTAATTGTTTAGCTATAAGTGGAAAATCATGATAGCTAACAAAACTAAAGACTTGGAAACATCCATCTGTGTTTTATTAATCTATAAATATTTTTTTTACCTAGTGAACTGAGTTAGTGGATAAAATTAACTTTTCAATAAGATTCTAATTTACTGAGATACATCTGTAATGAAATAAAAATTACAATATGACTACTAAATAAATTTCATTCTGCAAGTCCTAAACTAATTTTTTTTTCCAATTTTCTCCAGTTAAAAGAGCAAACAGAGATTTTCTTTGTACACAAAAATAAAAACCTAGCACAATTTTTATGAAACATATGTGTCCATGATATCTTGTATACATTTTATTCAATAAATACAATTTATATTTTGATCAATCCTGGAAATACACCCTCTAGACAGTGGAATTTATTGCATCTATATTTATCACAATTCATAAAAATTCATATCAGTAAAACATTTATTTATTTAGAGGACCGACAAATTTTGCAGCTGATTAAATCTTTATTGTGCTACATAGATATCCTTCAGTCATTTTTGGCATACATTTTGCAGACACTCTCCTGTCTTCTGATCCTGTTCATTCTCCGTCTCCCCATTCTTTGCCTCTTCCTGTGACTGATAGCTGCTGCTGAAATTTGATCCACACGTCTCACTCACTCTCCTGCTTTAATTAAAGGAATTATACATCAAGAGTCCAGTGAAATATATATAAATAAAGATGGAGATCGAGCTTTGCTTAATTGAGGAGACAAGAGGATAAAAGTGATCACAGCCCAGTAGGGCTCTTTTACACCCAGCATGACATTAAAGAAGATGAAAGGAGCTTCTATAGCAACTGGTGTGTGACTGGAAGCAACACACTCTGATGCCTTAGGTTTATTTTTTTTTGTCTATATGAATTACTGTACACTTAACAGTGAAGCTTGATATGACACATGGATTTGTTTCGTGGCAAAGTTCATTGTATGGGAATAAACACATGAGTGCTCTTAACAGCAACGCCATGCTCGGATCTCAAGCACTGGCTTTAGGGTCATTATTGGATTAGTTGAATGATTTAAATTTCTTTTCTCACTTGTCATTCTACCTTTTAAGATTTTACACCAGTTGCAGATTAATAAAGCTATATACAATGTTACATACTAAGCTGTTTTGTGCAATTTTGCAAGTAGGTTCTTTGAAAATGCAGATGCCAGAATGCAACTGACTTGGTAAACACTTAAATGATTCAGTCTTGGGGACAAAATATCGTGATTGGGAACTCTTTACTTTTTAACTGAATTATTCTAACCACGGCATTTCAGGCATATTTCTAACACTCTGAAATGCTCAGCTTTGTTTTTTTTTACTTTACTTTTACTTCTTCAGGATACCTCTTAACACAACCTGTTCCATTTAACATATCAGTGCACCGTTTTGTACCTTAATGAACTGGTGTGTACTTAGGAGTTATCCTTACACACTGCAACAAAAACATATCTTCTATATAAAAACACTGCAGTATGGTGGTTTTCTGCTCCCTCTGTGTGTTGTAAAAAAAAAACAAAAAAAAAAAACGTTTTTGTATTTTATCAAATAAGGATTTTTGATTGGTTCAATCAAGCATTTGGCAAAGATTTTCCAGCTTAGGGAGTAACAGATCATTCTGCAGGTTAGTTATTCTATCATTTTCATGCTAGTGCAGTGAGTCACTGTTGTTCAAAAGATGTTGATGTGAAAATAATGTTTTGGTTATGAGAGTAGATTTTCTTCCCCCATGTCAACCGTGGTTCTGATTAGCATATGCAGGTGCATCTCAGAAAACTGGAATATTGTTGAAAAATTCATTAATTTTAGGAAATTAATTCACTAAATTAAACAACACATCATTCTGATTAGCACACACTGGTGTTGTTACCCCTCTGTTTCTGGTAATTACCGTGATTTTCAACTTACGGCTAATGGGACATTTCATTTCTTAGAAGACTGGAACATTACAACAGACCAATAAAAACTAATTTTAATTCAAAAAGGCGGGCTTGATGAAACGTAGTTTAATAACTGCAAAATCCAACAAACAGGCCTCACTGGAACACACATCCCTATTTCTCTGAGATGCACCTTGACAAATATTGTAAAATGTTAGTACAATTTCATGTGTGATGTTTAAACTTTCTCTTCACACTCGCACATAGTGGAGCTCACTGGACATCACGGCTTTTATCCTACCTCGGGTCTTTCTGAATGGAATCGATGGAAGGTGAACGTTGCAGGCTTCCTTCAGGCGGCAGGGCTGGCCCGGACTTGCTGTAAGGAGATTCCACCACCGAGGGGCAGTACTGCAGGGTGCGGTAGGGGTCCGCCACGTAAGGGTCCGACCCGTAAACATCTCCGCCTCCTCCACCGGCGCTTGAAGTGTATCCTGGCCCCACCGTGGCATAGTTGTTGGTCCCGCCACGGCTGTAGCTGCCTGTGCCGGTGCCGTGACTTCCTGTTCGCTGCAAAGGGGTGGAGTCGACACCAGGGGAAGAGGGTGCTATGGGGGCAAAGTAGGGACAAAGGACATAACTTAGGTCACGGACGTGGCTATGGACATGCATCATCAGCTCTATACAGGACAGGAAAAGAGGGAGGAGAAGGAGAGGAAGAAAGGACAAAAAGGCAAGTATAGGAAAGGAGAGGAAATGCAGGTTTCAACAGGTTAATTGAAAGACAAGTCAATTTTAATGCTCTGAATAGTTAATGAGAAAAATACACTTAAAAATCCCTAGTTTAAGATTTGATGTGATTAGATTTAATATTTCCTCAGCATCCTTTTTTTATGGCATCATTTTAAGGACCAATTATCATCTAGAAAGAATGCATTTTAGGGTATTCACGAAATGTGAATAACCTGGAAAAAAAAATATATAAAGTAGTACGTTTAAGAATAATAAAACACAACATCATAGTTCATTAGAGCTGCAAACCAAATCTGGTTTTGCTTAGAGATGTAAACAGCCAGCGCAGACACAGCAGCTTTCCTCTTGCCTCTACATTGTTTAGGATCGGTGATAAATCAAGATGTTAATGTGGGTCTAGGGGCTTTTGTTGCTCCGGCTGTAAACAGGGAGACAAACTGTGTGAAGGAGGAACCTCTCATCTGTCATTCAGACCAAGCTATCTGCAGACTACGACACAGAAACATACACACACACACGTAAAAGCAACGTAAATCTCTTCTTCAGGAACTGAGTGATAACTCGCAGCATGGAAATCAATGTGTGGTCATGTGATTAACACTAACACCAGCCAACGAGTCTGGTCTCACAATCAGAGGGAATGTCTGATTGACAAACAGTAATCGCACAGAATGGGCCGCAAACACTTCACCTTAAACACACACACACACACACGAAGACCATGAATTTAAAAAAAAAAGAAAAAAAAAAAAGAAAGAAAGAACGTCGGGTTGTGCGTGTCCGTGAGTGTGTGTGCTATGGCTGAGTGTCTCATCATTATGTGACCGACAAACTTGCTCTTTAGTGCCGTCTTGAGAGCTGGCATTTGTTTGACCTTCACAGCCCTGATATAGCTCTATTTCAGCCCTCTCACTCACACAAACACACACATTTCTGACCTGCCTCATCTGTAAGAGACTTGAGGATACCCTCTATCACAAACACATAACAAGCCGCTTTTTGTTGATTTTTGTTTAAGACAACAAATATTTTCAGTCATTGAGTTATGCTGGCAGGGCTGAACGGCAGAGTCGTTAGCACTGTTGCCTTGCCGTGAGAAAGTCTTGGGCTCACTTGAGGTTCCCCTCAGTCCAAAAACATGACTGTTAAGTTAACTGGTGTCTCTTCATTTTCCTCAACATGAAAGGAGAATAATTGTTGCTTCAGGTATTGTATTATTGCCCCAAATTTGATAAAATATCTAAACAATTTGGCAGAAGAAAAAGAAAATGTTTCAGCTAAAAACCGAGGGATAGAAGAGCATCTTGAAAAAGCTAACAGCGGTGAGAGAGAACAGTGGTATAGGAAGGTAATGGGGCAGAGTCACTCTCATAAGGGGCAAGTTCTCTCTATACTCTTTAAATAGTGTCCGTGGCGAGTCTGTCCTTCTCAACGTCTCATTAGTAGCCAGGGCTTTAGGCTAACACTACCAGTTTCAGTGTGCACTCACCGAGAGACGTGACAGCCAAATAGGACAAACCCCAGAGCAAAAAAAGGAGTGGAAAAAAGGCAAAAGGAGGAAAAGGCAAAAAAAAAAAAAAAAAAAAGGTCTCACAGAAAAAAGTGGCCTGTCAAATATTTTTATCCAGTAGCTTGAGCTGTGACCAGTGGAGATGAATATTATTGGTTAAAAGAGTGAAAAAGGAAACTAAGAAGGCAAGTGGGGGTAAAATGTAGATATGGAAGGAGAAAGAAACACAGCCATGACATTTTTCTTAGCTCATTTGTTTTGGTTTTTGGATGTGGTTAATGTGCATGCAACTTCCAGCTACTACTTTTTTTTTTTTTTTTCCATTTCTAATCATCATTTATACTCCATATAAAACTGGCTGTGCTACTTGATTTGACAGAGTCTTCTGACAAATGAGTTGACCTTTAAAGCTAATGCAACCTTCATTGGGATTTGTGTCACTGTAACTGTTTATCTCTGATAATAAAACAAGATAGAAACATCTTACAATGCCTTGCAAAACGATTAACATGGCATGAACCTTGCCACATTTTATGCTGCAACAAAAAAGCTTTAAAGCTTTGTATTTGTGTGTGATTAAACTCATTAGCAAATAAAACAACTGTAAAGTGTCATATGCCTTTATATTAGGTAGTTAGCTGAACCACCAGATACAGCTGGAAACCTTTTAGCTTATGCTTCTATGAGTTTTACACCATCTACCCATTCTTCTTTGGAGCTCATGCTCAATCGGGTTAGATGTGAGCATCATCTTTCAAGTCTGGCCATAGATTTCCAATTAAATTTCGGTCTGAACTCTGTGCCATTCATCCACATAAACACGGCTTGATCCACAGTGTTGCTGTCCTGCTGAAAGATGAGTCTTGGTATCAACTCTTTTGCAGCCTCTCATAGGTCCCCTTCCAGAATTCCACTTTTTTTTCCAGTTCCATCTATCTTTCAATCAACTCTGATCACTTTTTTTGAGGAAAAATAACTATCACTATCATGTGATTAGTGACCTAGTTATTGTATTTTGCATGTCAGCCGATAAAGTTACAGTTTGGTCTTATCTTACAAGAGCCTCTCCTTAAAAAAATATTTCCGTCAATTGTAGCAAATAATGACTTCAGCTATTATATTTTCCCCCCCTTTCAAACATCAATTCTCACCACTGCTCTTCTTGCCTAGCTTGTCGATTTAGATGGAGAGCCGTGACTTTTTCCCGTATTAAGACGATGGAGCAAACTGTTCCTTACAAGATTTTCAAACTTTTATTGTTTTGTGCCACAACATTAAACATTAATACAATTTCCTTCTGAGCCGTTTGCTATGTTCCTTTTTGTTTGTGCTTGTTCTGTAAGAAAACCCCTTAGCCTTTTGAAGAGCAGCCACTTTTATACTAAGATTAAAGTCTCTCTACTGTCATGATGATGCTGGTGACCTCATGAACCCACTGATTTACATGCAAGTGTTTTTTTGGGGTGACAGTTAAAAGTGTAGTCTATTTACTAACTATGTGACTTCAGAAGACAAAGGGACTAAATGATTATACACAAATTACATTTTCCTTCCACTATCCAAATATGCGATATTTTGTGTTGCTCTATGACATAACATCCCGATAAAACAAGTTTGGTGCAAAATATGAATAACATAAAAACAGGCCAATATTTAATCACAAATCCCTTTTTCAAAGAAAGATGGTATGAAGCAGGTGCCAAACTTATTAATGTCATATCAAACCTATCAAACAGTGAATACACTAGTATGAAGATTGACTTAGCCAGAACCTAAATGCCTGGCCTTCAACTATCACAAAGGTGCAAATATCTTTCAGATACAAAAGAATTCACACGTGTGTGTAATGTGTGTGTGCCTCTTTGCTCTCTGAAAATGTTTCTGTCCTTGAGCAAAGAGTCACTGGGTTCAGCTGTATTCTTCTGAAGAAGTTGCAGGGAGGCTTTCTTTTATTAGAAAATCTCACAGCAAGCTGTTCTACTTCCTAAAGTAAAATTCTAAGTAAATTAGTAGTTCAGCCATGTTAGAGTTATTATTATTTTCTATCCCAAAAATCAGTTGACAGCTTATTAAAACATACATTGGCATTCTGAAAGCTTGCAGAACTATAACTTACTTTACTGCTTGACAAAATATTAGGTACATCATAAAGCGTGGTAAGTGTGTGTGTGTGTGTGTGTGTGTGTGTGTACGTGTGCACGCATGTGCCAGCAGTCACATAAACACATGCATGTTTCATTAACACCTCTCACACCTAACACTTTGGCAGCGTGAAATTGTGTTTGAGAATAAATAAAGAGACTGGTCTATCTTTGTATTCCCTTGGCTTGGGCATGGAGTAAACAAATTGTGGCTGCGCTCCTGCTGGCAGATTTGCGACGGAAAGGGAAACTCTATTAGTCATTTGACACAGTGATACCTCTGCAATTAGACAGTCAGCTGAGGGGCCGCCTCGCTTAGAGCAAGGCCGACTTTCCTGCGGGCTGAGGTTGAGACGAAGGAGCCCTTGCTCCTATGTACAAGTGATGGAGAGTAGGACAGAAGGGGGAAAAAAAAAAAAAAAACAGCTAATAAGGGATCAAGCCAATCCTGAAAGCTTTTCGTGTGTATGTTAACTTTTCATTCTTTCATCTCTGCTTCCATTCCTTTCAGCTGTACTCTCCGTCACTCCTTTTTCCACCATTACCCTTTTCGTTGGTGCTTTCTGTCCTCACCTCGATCCACTTTCCCCACAGATATCTTTGGAATTCTCCCCTCTGAGTGACGCCCCTCCTTTCTGCTGTGTCTTACACACTCTCTGCTCTCACGCTTTTTGTCTGTCGTCCTCAGTCCACCATCAGTTTATTTCATGTTCATATTCCCTCTCTTTTCTCAGCTATGTGATCAGAGCTGAGGACAGGTCCTTCCTCTCGACACGCTTCACTGCTCAGCACGATTACACAAAAACCCTCGGTAGAGCTTATATCTCTCACAGAAATTCCCATCAATCTTAGACCGAACTAACAAGGGTTTCCAAACATGCAAGTGACTGACGTTAACGGAATCTGCATGCTTGTAACACGTAGGTCATTTAATGTGTACAAACAGCCTTTTGCTAAAGTAGCCATGGAGTGTGCTTGCCAAGGCAAAGAGAGACCAACAGACAGTTACATGCACACACACACAGTTTGGATGTGTAAGGGAATAGGGATTAGTTTCTCCCTCTTTTTATCCCTGGGGGAGCCTTCCAGCCAACACACAGCTCTTGATGTTCCTAAGCTGGAGGCACTGGAAGATCCACATGCGCAAACATGTGCACAGACAGAAATGTCCTCTCTTGCAATTACACTGCAGTAAGAATACTAGATTTTGCAAAGTTAAACCTATACAAACCCCTGGTTAGGACATGGATTTTCTGCCAGATAGTCACGTTTTTGGTATCCAATAGTTAAGTTTTTGTTTGTTTGTTTGTTTGTTTGTTTCTCCCAAAAACCAATGGTTATTCTAATCTTACATTAGCCTGGTAAAAACCAGTCCCTTGTACTACGGTTTGCTTCATACAGAAGTTCTGGGCTCTCAGCTGTTGACAAACGATTGCTTCCTGGAGGCACGGACTCTATTGAGGTTTTAAATTTTACCCAATCGCTAACGTTTGTCCATGACACATGTAATGCACCAATTTAACGCTATGAAACTTACTGGAAGCTGTCTGTGCTGTAAACAACCGTCCTGTACTGCGAAGAGAGAAGTGCCGAGCCCAACGAGGCAACTGGTAATGTTAACCCAATATTTGGAAGCGTGACCAACACGGACTGAACATCTTCCTTCACTTCCTCCGCCGCCATTGCTGAAACTACAGGCAGACTACAATTCTAAAACAGCGTAGAAATTTACATCATGGTTCAGAACGTCTGAAATTCTACTGGAAGAATCCAAGTGGACTGGAGAAAGCACAGAGTGAGTTACAAACAAAATTCGAATCGAACGGAATAACGACGACGGTTGTTTGGTTGGTGTGTCTTTGTGAATAAATGCCTTGGCAGCATGAACCCTGCCACTTGATAATTGAATGCTGGAGTAAACCGGGTACAGGAAATGAATGAAGAAAAACAATTTAATCTAGAGATGCCCAAGTCCTGTCCTCAGAAATACAAACACCACTGAGCAGAAAAGAGCTGAAAAATCTCAGAGTAAAAAACATAAACATATTCCTTCTAGCTCATTTCTGTTTCTGCTTTGTGCATAACATTTATTGTTACTGCCATATGCGTGTACCTAAAATTTCTATTCCACTACGACATAGTTGGGTAGGGTGATGAAAAATGTCAGAAGTTTTCCCAGGGGTGAAAAATTGTGTTGATCTGTCATGTAAGTCAGAATTACCTTGAGCTTGTAATTAGGCTTTGAGCCCTCAGCAGAAACTCATGTTACTGTACAAGTATTTACCACAGAACAGTAAGTCACCTGGATTCAATAGGAACTGATATGCATAGAGCACTAAATAGTGTTGGCTAAAATTTAAAAACATACTGCTACTAAATATGTCTCATTTGCTTAATACATAGCAATTAAACTCACCATGTTTAACTCATGTCTTTTCTTCTTCTTACCTATTTATTTTTTGCCACAACATATGAGGTTGGACTGAGAGTTTCAGTAAAAACAAAACTGCATTACTAAAATGTGAGCATCCAGTAAGTTCAACAGCTTTCCAAATAAAGCCAAATGCTCTTTTTACTGCTGAACATTTCACAGGAAGCTCGTTTCACAAAACTGACTATTTTAAAATGTTTTACAGAAACCCCCCCCCCCAAAAAAACAAGTAAAATCTGATTGGCTGAAACGGAGAACCAAGTAAGAGAAACACTGAAGTAACTAATGAGGTGTTGGAGCCAAAATTGTTGCGCAGTGCACTTTTAGTGTTCGGTGGTCTCTTTGCCACAAATATACGCCGACGACAGAACACCAACACACACAATTAACATAAAAGTGTGTTCCCTGTATGTTTCATTAAAACGGGCATTTCGTCAACAGAGTTCTTTACGATTTAGCGCATCTCACCCTATGAAAAAGTACTCTGAACTTTAAAAATGTACATTATTTATAAGAACATGTTATAAAAAATGAAGTGTTTCATACCGACAGCCAGCTCATACTTTTTAATATCTAATTAGCTGTGGTTTATGCACAGAAAATAAACAGTTTGGTGCAACTCCTGAGAGTATAGAGATATTTAAGTAGTCATTGTGAGCTTTTGACTTTTCATGCCTTTGCAGTTTTGTTTATTTGGGCACAAAGAGGCATTGCATTTATTACACACCCTGGGGAGATTTCAAACTGTTATTCATCATATAATCTGAAGCCATTTTGTATAATTTACCCATAGTCTACTGCAGGGGCATGATTTTGCGTCAATAATTTTAGATCCACCAACACATGCTCAATCCCACTGTTATGGTTTGATAAATGGACATAATCTGTCATATTTTACATGCCATGGACTGACTCAGACGAAGATCAGATCCAAAGTCAAAGGATCAAAGCAGGGTATGAAATAAAATCTTCAAAAATAATACAAATTAAATCAAATTCTAAGCAAATGATTAGCATTTTTATTCCTTTTTTTTATCTCAACAGTCCATTAAAAGCCATAAAAAGAAGGAGGCTGGGATGAAATAAAGCGTTGCTACGAAACTGTAGTAGGAATTTTAGAATGGGCGAATTGACCCAGAGCCATATTTAGAACAGAATATTTACTTATTTATGCAAGGAGGACTCATTCAGTAAATGCTCTGCAGATCAACTAACAAATACTTGTTTACATATCAACTGCTCTGATACTCAGTTGATATTAACAAAATTTGCAACAATCCAATGATTTATTTGAACCCTAACAAACAATTTTGCAGTCAAATCCTGATGATTAATTTTACCTCATGCACACTCAGAGCACAGACAGCAAGGAACAACAGATTAATAATATAAAACCTTTGTGTTGGCCAGTTACTGGCCTTAATACAAGAAATTAAAATTGCTCATCCAATGATTAGAGATATTTTTGCAATTCGCATGCGCAACATTAAAAACCTGGCTGTAGTTCTGGAGACCGGCACAGCCAATCAACAAGCCCGAGGCAGACTGCAGTCGAAACTGTGACAAAAAGGATAACTTTATTTTGACCAATTCCAATTTGTTATGGCTGTATTGACCCGATCTTTAGTGGCACATTTTGGCTTAGCAGACGTAGCAGTGATCAATTCTGCTGTAGTCTTATAAATTCAGAATTAATCATTTGATTTAAAACAACTTTCATAACACTTCATTGTCTTTTTGGTTTTATAATAGACGTTTGCTGACATGAACTAAGACGTTACTGCTTCTCAAGAACCTGCACTTGATATACGTGCTGTAAATAACAGTATGCAATAAGAACTATAATTTTTGCATTTGCAAAATCACGACATAAAAATTCACATGCGATATCTCTTTCTACACAGTTTGTACTGTTAAAGCCCAATAATGAGATTTTCATGTAGGTGATTTTTGTTGAAAAGTGTATGTACATGATATTAATAAATGTACATGCATGTGGCTGGTGGATGCATATGAAATGACAGAGGGCTCCTCGAATCTTTAAACCACCATCGACTAACAAGAAGGGACACAAATATATTCAAAGGCACACAAGCTTCATTGACCGTAATTAGTATGATGAATCACGCTTGGGCACCAAATGACGTGTGCCACATGAAAGTGAGCCTTTCCTTCATCTTTGTTTTCAACGCAGAGATCTGTCACTTCTCATATTTAGGAGAAGTTTTGAACTTTCTCTGCCTCCTGGCCAGTAGATGCATGTTAGATGTGTGCACCTTTTCCGCTGTTCTAAGCCGATGCTCTCATGGGCATGTTTTCTCTCTTTCATCTCCCTTCTCTATCAACCTCTCTTCTCTGTCCCCCTTATTAGGATGTTAGATCTCATTAAAGAAGGAAAACAGAATTTAGAGGGGAAAGGAGTTTGGCTTAATGGCCTGATGTAAAAATCCTCCACATAAATTCTCTTTCCTTATTTGTGCACAATCACACCAGTGAGTGTGCTCCACGTGCAATCAAAAAATAATTCCAACAACGCACAATGACTCGGTTACGACACACACAATCTTGCACTTGTGTAGGAGAGATGATATTCTGCTTAGGAAGCTGTTTAATTCGATTACAAAAGTTAGATTAGAGAATTATGCTACAGAGCAATGAAAGGAAGAGTGTGAAATGTGTGGGGCAAAAAGATCAATATTTACAAACACTCGAGAACTTCCGCAGGCATAAAATGGGATCTGAACACCCAGTCTTCAGTTTATATAGCACAATTTATAGTCGACTTCGTCCTATATAATATATGTGCAATTCTCTTGCAAATGCATTCTTATAATAAATAACAGACACTGAGACAATGAGATTTAAATATTTTTAAGCTGTTTAAAGGATCATATTTCATCTTGAATGTAAAGGAGTTGATTGTAGTTTGCAGGAGAAAGAGATGCATCAAACCCTCTTTCCATCATCAGCTCCATCAGACTAGCGGCTGCAGCAGTTAGCAAACACATGGAGGAGATGCAAGTCTGCTGAGCTTATTAAACAAACTACTTGTCAGTCCAACACTCCTAAAAACGGTTGAAGGCATTATGGAAAGTGCTTGTTGTGATGGCAACACAGGTGGCAGAGTGTCGGAAAGAGCAGGAGATTCTTAAAGAGACAGAGGCCAATTTCAATGCATGAAATTTCAAAGTCAAACTTCTTTTAAATTATGTTTGACATAAACAGCATTTTTTAACAACTGAGGGTAACATAGTTACTTGATTGTGCTCTAAAATGGCACTATGTGCTTGGAAATTACATAATATCACCACTTTAAAAAACATCTTTTGGGTAAGAAATTGTTAAAGAACATGTTTCCGTCTCCTTTAAAGATACTATAGGGAGTGGTCTTAAATACAGAAATCTTGTCATTAGTAGTAGTTCAATCTTGTTAAAGGAGGGACCTGATAAATAGCCGGTGCACTCAAACAGCTAATTCAAACTGCCACTACCTGGGCCACACACAGACCTAATGTTAAGCTATTAAGGAGAAAAAGAGCCACATCCATTCTTATGGCAGTTATTCCCGGTGGTCAGAGTCATTAATACGAGCCAAGGCGGCGTTCGTGACGTAAAAATAGGATGCACAAAGACAATGCAAGAAGAACATCTGAAAAAAAAAAGTCAGAAAACACTAAAAGGTAAGAAACAATGATAAGACACTGTGGGTTACAACAAAAACATGTAGAAAGGGGAATACAAGTAGCAGCAACAATCATGAGCTCACTACTTGGATGGAGACTGTAAGATTTGCATATATGTGGAAATAAAAACAAAAGGCTTTTGGAACACACGAGGCCTTGCAGAAGACGCATTAGTCATCCTGCAGTGAATCAGCATCATTTGAATGAATGTGTACATTGGAGGCACTGTGGCCAAGAAGAAATAATAGCTTTAAATAGGCCACATTAACCTGTGGTCCTCTTGGGCACTGCCCTAGTTTTATTCGAGAATGAAATTCATGCACCGCAGCCTACACACATGCATACGACATGTATGTCACAAAACCACACAGACACTTACTTACTCATGCAACAAAACATTGACATTAAAGAGACACAGTTAGCATTGCAAACTGTGTCCAATTGCCAAAACAAAAAGCAAAAAAGAAAACATGACTTCAGTGTTTTTCTTATCTCACACTAACAAGTAGCAGGACCTTGGAACGGCAATGACAATCTTGCTAATCTTGCCACTAAAGTGGTAGTTTTTAAGTATGGCCCATAGGAAAGACAAGGTGAGTAAAGAATGCATTGTATAGAAAAATGTTCTAAGTTTTGCCTCATATCTTTTGCTTCCCCTCCAGAATTTTGTCACTGAAATGTTAAAATGCTTTTGTTATTCCAAGTAAGAGAGCTCCTTCATTTTTTATAGGAGCATTATCTGTACATTGTTTTATCATCACTTTTTAAAACAGGCAGTAAGGATCAAACTCAGTCTGCTGTATTGGAAAAAAAAAACTTGGTGGTAAAGAAAACAAGAGGTTGGTGAAAGGCAGAGGGAAGCAGTTTCCTTTGGAATATCTGGAACTCACAGCTAAATAAAACTTAAATCAGAAAGTAGATTTTCAAGCAGTTATACTGCGTAGTGACAGAAAAATGATCTTAGATATTCTGTCTACTGTTTCTCTTTCAGAATCTTTTATTTTTTTGCTATAATTATGTAACACTGTTTGCAAAAAATAAATAAATAAAATATGAGGGAGAAATATAGACCCACCGACTACAGCGTGGTGATTTTTGATGCCGAACACCCACAGAAACATCTCCCATTCCTCTTCAGCAAGAGAATGACTTATAGCATTAATTACATTGATCCATGCCAGCTTAATGAACCAATAATGTGAGCTTGCCAGTGCCAAGAAAAGGCACTGTGACATAATTAATGACTTACCGCTCACTATGTCAGCACAACCCTTATCAGTTCATTATGTGCCATCAGTCAGTGCATTATGAATCCCTATTAGACAACCTCTGTTCATTGCACACAGAATGCGCGTGACTTTCTTTTAAACAAAACCAAATCTTAATTTAGTGGCATGGTGAGTACAAAGTGACGTTCATCTTTGTTTTGTTGGTTTTCCACTGCGTCGATACGAGCAAAAACAAAGTACAAGAGTTGCAGTAAATACGGTTTATGGCAACGTAGTCTTCCAGTGAATTGAATTCAAACTAATTTCAATACATTTTCTTTTCATTAAAGGCCAAGCTAAATAACATAAAACTACATCCTGCCTGCATATTCTTCTCTTCAATGTATTTAATTCACTGCTGTTTGGGTACCAATACCACCGCAAGTCAATTTTCTTCAGAAAGTGACTTGCAGTGTTTGAATTCTGCTAAAGCATAGAGGAACTGAAATCTAACATACATTTTAGAAAAAGCATTATAAGGGTTTAAAGATAACTCCTTTCTATTGAGACAAAGATTGGCAAACGGTATGTCTGCATATCTGTTGCTGTAATTGTGACCCAAATGATGATGATAGCTATTTTGTCAAGGCTGGTTAATGACACAGAGGAACATGTGAATGTTGCATGACAGACTTGGGTGTTTTTATACCATAATGGGATTAACATGCCGTACCTAAACCCACATTGAGATAAGCTCATTGAGGGTCTATTAAAAACACAATGCAGGCAACAATGAAATTGTAGAGGGAGCTGTAAAGATGGCAATGCGTATTTGATAGCAAATGTGTCCTACCGTTTTTCATTACAAAAAAAAAAACAAAACAAAAAAACAGAATTACTCTAAAAGAAAGTGTTTTCTTAGGGTATTTTATATAGCTCCATTTCTCTATTATGTCTTTTCTAAAGTTCACCATTGGGTGCAGTTTCTGGAAATGGGTGAGAATGACAGAAAAGAAAAGTAAAGTGATGCTACAATGGACTTCCTGGATGTAGAAAAAGTTTTTAAGTGGCAAATATCCGCCTTAAGAATGTGGAGAGGTTTTAGTATTTGTATAATCCTAGCAGCTCCAAGCAGAGTCTCTCATGGCAAATCTTCCTCAGGGTAGGGGCCAGACTAAGATTAAATGACAGTACACAGAACGAGGTGAACCTTCCTTAGACAAGGAAAACTGTGGCACCCTTACTGGAACCAGGTTTGCAGAAAAGGGACTGAGAGAGAGATGGGTGGGTGCTTTAGATGTTTACTGCTTTTGTTTTGTTTTTTTTTAATAATAGAAATACCTTAACAAATTGAAGAGCACAATTAAAATGTCATTCATTAGGACATGTGTCCTCTCTGTTTTGAGATATACAAATGGGCGCTAGAGATACTTTAGGAATGAACTGAAGAAGCTGCGCTTGGAAAAGGACTACACTGCCTTTAAAGCTAAACTTTCTTGTCCTTGGGATGTTTCTGTTCAACAAATATTTCCTTTAGAACACATACAATAGTCTTGTGTTGTGGAAGGAAGGGATTCAGGGTGTCCTTTTATTTACCACCAAATTCCTGAGACAAACATCTGACAGCAAACAAACTGAATCTGGTTGTCACAAATATTTAATCTGAGACCATATTTCTGAAAAGACGTTTGCAGAATCAAGGTGACAATATTTAGAAACTATTCATTTCAAGTATGCGTAGTATTGGAGAAGCGAACACGTTTGTAGGTTTTACTCAGGAAACATTGTTTCGACTGCCAGCCTGTCCAATGTCCTCAAAAATTAAAGAAAAGAAACATACCTGCTAGTAACACTGAACTGAGTACAAGCCACCTTTGGCCGTATCTCAGCCAAAATTCAGCTACAAAATTTTTAGAAACAAATTCAGATAAAAATCCATATATAAAGTGTCTGGGGCTGGTTTCTTTTCTTTTTTTTTCTTTTTTTTTTTTATAAAAAATGATTGCTTCAAGATCAGAAAAATCAAACTTGTGGTGTATTTAGTCCTGAGGATCTGATATAGAGCTGACCAGTCGTGCAAACCTATAAATCATGAGCACCTGTGTTGGTTGACCTCTTGCCTTGCAGTAGCTCTCCTTTGTGGCTAACATTGCAGGCTGCTTGTAGTATTGCTGTTGGTATGGAATCAGCTTTCAGTATTTATCTGTTCTGAGATGTAACTGAAGTCCAACAAAATCCCTTGTTGGATTCAACCACCCACACACACACACACACACACACACACACACACACACACACACACACACACATACACACACACACACACACACACACACACACACACACAAAGCAACAGAAAACAAAAAATTAAAGTAGCTAAAAATATAACAACCCCGTATGTGAAAAAACAAACAAAAAACTGTTAAAAACCCAAAGGGTCTTAACAAAGCTGCATTAATTAAAAAAAAAAAATACAAATTAAATAAATTAATAAATAATGTAAACTATGTTTACCAAAGTTAATTTCAGTCACTTTCTTTTTTTTTTCTAGCCAGATTCAAATTCAGCCAACAAAAATATACAATTTAATTTATTTCTGCCTGATGTAGGTTATTCAGTTGCTATTCTTCAAAGTGTTTGTTTAGGATAAAAAATATAATCAGAACAAAAACATTCAAACATTAAACACATGGTAAATATAAAACACACTCTGAGATAATATAACTAACTGTTTTTACAAATGAAGTAGTCAAATGAAGTAGTCTTTTACCAGTGTTGTTGCGGTAGGGGCCTGTATCTGGTCCCTGGCTCTGACTAAGGCTCCTCATAGGGCCCTTGTTGTGATAGACACGTTCCTCATAGATAGGATCTATGTAGTGCTCGGGGGACCCTAAGGGCCGGAGAGCTTCTTGACTGTGTTGACTACTGTAGGAGCCACGAGAGCCTGTATGAAAGAGGGGGAAAATTTTACGATTTAAATTGACGAAATGAAAGGGATGACACAAAGTGAAATACATTTGGTTAAAGGAGTCTGTCGAGTCTGATTTAGCTAACCGCTCATCCTGGCTGCCTTTTATCGGTTCTGTTCCGTAGATCTTGTTACAGAAAGCTGTCACTGTGTGTGGGTGTTTCCCAACAAAAGGAAAGGTTGATTGAACTACAGGTGTGAAGTTGTGGATTGTTATGCACCAAATGTTTTGGCGAGCTCAGCACAGATGGTCTCACCATTTGTCTTTTGTGAAGAGAAGGGGTCTGTGTTTGATGTTGAAGAAAACGACTTTGATTGCGATAAGTTCTGGGTAGGAAAGTAGCAGGAGGATTAGACCCGAGCATGAAGGACCAACCTCCTGCTGTTTTATGACACTGTAAGATGTCTGTGTGAGGTCAGTTGATCAATCTTACGACATGAAAGTAAAGAAAGTTGAGGAGCACATTGTAAAATTTTTCATGACATACACAGTAAGGGGGACAGGGCAGGGAAGAATAAAGGAGCGAAGTCTAAGATGATGTAAAGAGGCAAGCAAGACAGAGTTGGTCTGAAAAGAAAATATCTAATGGATCACAAATTAATATAGCAGCAAAGGGATTGAGGAGGTGAGAAAAAGAGGACAGCAGTTGGAAATATTGGATAACATTACTGGGAATGACAAAAAAAGAAAAGAAAAAAAACAAAAAACGTTGACCCCTGACAGCCAAACATTTCTAAAATGAAGCTGCACATTTGTAACCTGTAATTTAGTTTTGCTGGTATGAAAAGCTGAGATTGTGTGTTTGAGAATAACTGGCACAATTTACATGGAAACAAGTGAGTTAGAACTCCCTTAAACCACACACACACACACACACACACGCGCGCGCAAACAGAACCATGTATACCAGACAAAATGGATAGGAGAAGAGACACAGAGAGATTGAGAGAGAGAGACAGAAAGAGAGAGAATGATGTGTCTGTTTTTCATTGTTTTAATCTGCATAGTACACATTGCTTTTTGTCAGCTGGAAAGTAATGAGATGCAATGTCCCCTCGCCTCCTGTGTTTGGCAGGGATCCCACAGACAGAGGGCAAGGGAAAAAGAATAACTGACAACAGGCATTTGTTCATAACACAGCAGAACAAATGCAAAAGAGTAGCCTTCCTCTGAAAGCAAAACAACAACAAAAAATACAATTAGAAAACGGTTGAAAAGGGGCACACTCAGGAAACCCAAAGACAAGTCAGAGGGGCTAAGCTGACATGGCAGGAGATAAAATGAGATCACACAACCACACGCGTACAAAAGCTCTGACTGACAGAGAAAGAAACGGTCCAGTGGAACTAATGTCTTATCATATCACATTAGTTCTCAGAGGAGTGCAAGTTGTGTGCCGGGCATTTTCCAAAGAAGGAAAGGGCAGTGCTTCAAGATCCAGGCCTCCAAAGTAAATACAGTCACTCAGGCTGACAAGTCTTGTCTTAGAAATCGAAACATGTGAAACGTTTTGTCATGTAAGAAGAATCAAGCAGATACAGTAGTTTGTAGGTACTTCCAAAGCAGAGGTTACGACTGAATGCAATATACACTCAGTCAGAACATAGTGATTACCCCAAATCTAATTTCTTGAATGATCTTTGTAATAAAGTGAAACAAGAAGCCTTATACCAGAGCATGCCTGCACTGTCAGGCTTGGACAACATCAAATGCTGTAATGGAGCCTTATGATATATATCTTGCGTGCTAGTATCAAGATTACTCTTTCACTGACACGCACAGTTTAACTAAGCAGCCTATTAACCTCAACAGGGGACAAAGCATGACTGGCCGTAGTTTACTGAGAGAACAAATTGAATATCAAGAGTCAAAAATGGAGTAATAATATGAAACATGCATTAGAAGGATATACTAATAACTTCAAACTAAAAAAAAAAGAGTGGGTAAAAAAGAAGCTGGACTAAATTTGAATATTTATGAAGGATCAAGAATTGAAGTCGTAGACACACCCATTAATACTATGACTCATCCCAGCTCTTTTCCTTCCTCCCATGCCTTTCATCTTAGAGTTGGTTTTATTTTGCTATTCATTTATTTTGTGTCTCACAAGAGCCCACTTGCTTAAGTAATGACCTCTTTCTTTCAAGGGAGAGGGGATTTCAAAAAAGAAGGAAAAGAAAAGATTAATATTCTCTTCTAAAATATTTCACTTGCTGAAATATTAGAAACGGATGTGTAAAAACCGAATGTTGTCCTATGATGCCTTACAATTATGTGTGTATGCTAAAAAGAACTAAACTTACAGTCCATCATTATCACTTCATCTGGGAAATATATTACCACCTCTCATTTAACAATTGCAACTGTTCATATTGGTGTTATTAATTCTACTTATCTACTAATACATTCAGTTAATTTTTGCTTTGCATAAATTACACCAAAAACAAATTTTTCAGTTTAATTTTTATTCTTCATAATTAACGCACTACATACAGATTTCAAGGTATTAAAGGTAAAGATTTTTTTTTTCATATTGCCTTTAAGTCTTCAAGTAAGTGAAAACCAAAAGTGTCCCTGAAATTACCTGCAAGCAGACGTTTCATTGATTTATTTCCAAGTTTAAATGACTAATCAATAGCAAAATAATCACTACTTCAGAATGCTAATTTCATCCAAGAAGACTGAAACATTAGTAAAGTGAATCAATCAATTTGAACCACCGAGGGAAGGACAACGATCAAAAGCTATCAGACAAGGATTCAACAGAAAAGAGAAGAATGATTTTTAAAAAACATGAAGGCTTTTAAGTGGTGTCTAAAATTCAAAACAAAGTCTCAAACATCGAAAAACAGAAAATTGAGCAATGAACCCCCTGTGTTTTGGCTAAGCTAAGTCATTGCAACAGCTGAGAATAAAAAACAAAACAAAACAAACAAAAAAAAAAAACAGAGCACATTGGGTTCATCTACAAACATATCATTTTAAACTGGGTAAATAAGTAAATTCTCACCTGCCAGACTGCCAGGCCTCTGTAGTGTAGCAGTAGCGTAGAGCTCGTGTGAGATCTTGTATTGGTCAGAAGCGTGGTGAGCTGCCAGACGCTTAGGAGACAAAGTGGCATAGCTCCCTATGCCAGAACTCATCTGCAAACACAAGCCATTTTTATTGGCTACACTTTGTTATGATTTGCTGCACTCAAAATCAGAATGGTATAATTGTTCATGCCCAGGTTGTGCTGAAGCAATTGCTATGTGCTGGCAGCCAAAACTGTAATGGCTAAGTGATATATTTCTCTCTTTTCATTTCTTTCAGTCAAGTTTTCTTAAGGTTGATGTCAATATCTTGAGGAGAGACCATTATGGATGGGAAAAATACAACCAATTCAACCAAATACGCCAATAACAATGCTGCTTTGTATGCAACAGCCTCCTACAAAAAATGAACAAATAATAGCACACTACAACTCAGTGCATATTCAGTCTACTGTAGTAACTCGGTTTAACAAAAAAAAAAAAACAGTTTGAATAAAATACACAACTGCTTAATTTTAAAGTAAAATTTGTATGCACAGATTTATTCCATGTTTCTTTCATGAATGGACCTAATGTATGAAACTAAGCAAAAACATATGAAAACTACTTTTCATCTATCCACATGGGACTCAATCACCAAGAATATATTTAGAATAAAATACACTGATTGGACATAATATTACAACTACTGACAATGTGAAATAAATGAAACTAATTATTGTTTTACCATTGCACCTTTACCTGTACAATAGTAAAAATAAGTTTTACCATTGTACCACTAATTCTCAGTAACAGCTAATGTCACTGAGTGTCAGCAACATTAGGCGCCAAATTACCATTAACATTTTAAGGCTGGAAAAATGGGCAACCGTAATAATTTTGGTGACTTTCACAGGGACCAATTTGTAATAGCTGGATACAACTTCTCCAAAACTGCAGCTATTGTGGGTTTATTCCTTTCCTCCCCAACTAAGGGGAGGAAAGGAATAAACCCAAAGCCACCAGGGTTACCTTGGGTTGCCAAGGTTCATTGATGCATATGGAAAAAAACCAGAGTGTATGGTATGATCCAATGGGCAAGCTACTATAGCAGAATTTGCTGAAGTACTTGATATTGGTTGTTGTAAAAAGGCGTTCTACTTCTCAGTACTCCAGATTTAGTTGTCAATAGGGCTTTGTGACCAGTCAAGATGCCCATTCTTGTCATAACATTATGTCCGATTGGTCTATCTTCACAGAACTTCCCTAAAAACTTACACTGGGATAACTGCTAAGAGACCGACACAAAGAAAACCTAGTCGGTTTCATCAGTTTCTGTGACATAGTGTCGAATTACAACATAAACACATTTGCAACAATAATTGTCTCATATCACACAGTACAAAATCTCCCATATTGACTTTGTCTGCAAATAATGACAATGCAGAATAAGACATAGTACATAAATATTTAACTTCAGATCCCCCAAACATATCTCAACAGACTCAAGGAGCACACAGCCTATAGAAAAACCCTTCATTCTCACCACAAACTTTAATAGATACACTTTTTATTATTTCTGGCACATGCTTTGAAAAAGTGACTCCCATATGGATGCACTAAAAGTTAACGCACCCTTCAAGAAGATACAGTTTGTTACCTGGTGAAGAGGGGACGATGATGAACTGTTCCCTCCTCCTGTTGCTGTAGAATTTGACGGAGATGCCACCCTCAGTGGTGACCCACCTCCTGCTGTTGTCACAGCAACCGTGGTACTGGAATAAAAAACAAAAAAACAAAAGAAAAACAACAACAACAAAGTAACAAAACAAAACTGGATTTAGATGGATAAGCATGAGCGTGTGCATATCTTAAGTTTACGTGCTTCAGTATCATTAACAACACAAAGAATCCAAGGTCAGACACCCAATGAGTGTGATGGTTTACCTGTATGACTTGGCCAGTCGGTTAGCAGGAGACTGTTTGCTGGGAGAGGAGGAGGGGGAAGAGGAAGGCAGGCGCTGGGTGGTGGAATAACCTGGCGTGTCGGAGGCTGATCCCAAACGCTGGTGTTTACTGGGAGAACCTGACCCTGAGCCTCCTCCCCCAGAAAGGGGGGAACTGACCCGCTGAGCAGGTAAAGTAGAGCTGGAGTAGTAAATTCCTTAGGGGAAGAGAGAAAATGGGTGAGATTGTTATAAGGCTGATGCCTGACGTTAAAACAGAGGGCCACCAAATAGTGTATAAAAGTCAGCAAAAAGATCAAAAGCAGTTAACGAGACAAGACGAATAACTCGGCAGCTAAAACCGCAAAATGGAAGAGAAAGTATTTATCGCAAATATTAAAAAGTCTCATCCCTGAGTATCAGTAGTACAAAGGAAATGAATGCTATGCATGTATCATGAGGAAAGTACATTTCAAAGAAGGGAAACTAATAAGGGAAAAAATTAAGAAAAAAAGAAGCACATGCCTACCTGATCCTGCTCCAGTTTGTGATTGTTGCTGCTGGGCTGCACGACTAGATGTCACCTGAAGAGATAAAAGGAAACACAAAGCAAGTTAGAAGAGAACAGCCGTAACAGGGAGGCAGAAGGGGGAGGGGAGCTGAAACTGAAGAAGGATCAAACAAGAGTTCAAACAGCATTTGCATGTAGCTTAAAGTCATCATTAAAAACTTTACGTACAGCAAGAGCATTTAATCCTCTGAGGGATAAAACTAAATAACCTAACGTAGCTAATAATGACATTGTATTAATAAAAGTCAATGAAGAGTCCATCGAGTTTAGATAAATGATGTAATTTCTCTTAAAACCTGGTTGCACCACATGCTCAGTATAGAATAAATGATTACAGAAGTCATATTCTCTTCACTTTTTCCTCTTGTCTCGCAACATTTGATAAAACAAAATTAAATTTTTTTGTATATAAAATTCTTATTTTATGGCAATGTCGTACATGAAAATGAATATCAGTTACTAACACCATTTTCATAAGACATTTTGGAAACTTTCTCACAGCTTCGACCCCTATGAACTACACACAAGCAGAAGTTGTATTCCCCCTGGAAGCAGCAAAAAGTTTTTACCGAGGATCAAAAACGATCTTTCAAAAAATCTTCTCAATCCGCTCCAAGGGCAATACAACAAAACCCAAATCACCTCAAGGACTCTCAAGACTTTCAACTTAACAATTTAGCTGAATAGATATTTAAACTATGTTATTGCTGGCATGACACAACATCCATGTAAGCAAATAGTCAAGAATTTACATTAGAACATTTATTACTGTTGTCGGAGCAACAGAATAAAAATTCAGAAATTAGCTCTCTAAAATCAAATATTAAAAATCAAAATCAATTATTGGTATTATTTTACAAATGAAGGAATCTTGTCTGTTGTTCTTCAAATGTAGTGAAAATTTCCTTCATTACATTCTATTAAATAACACTGCATGACCTGTGAGAATCTGCTCCATCATCTTTCAATTGTACTTTTATTTTACAACAGATACACAAATAAAAGTACACTTTTAAAACCTTTTGATAAGCGCCTGGTAGCATAAAGCCGCTAATGATGTCTGCGTGCGGACACACACAAAAGCTTTGTGTCTGAAGGTTACATTTGTAAATTGTTTCCAGGTGTTAATATCTGCAGCTACTCTGCTGTGTAGCCACACTTAGGAGGAAAGAAAACCTGCATGCTCAGCAAATCTTCCTGAGACAAATATAGCAGGATGAACAGACTCAGGGCTTCCATTATTTTTCCAGAGGCTCTTTCTGGTTATGTTTTCTGCCTTACAATAAGTTCCAATGCATTTCTTGTAGAAAGCAAACATGTGGTTCCAGCACAGATTTTTTTCGTTGTTGTTGTTCATTTGTTTTTCAGGACGCAATTATAACTAATTTTTCTATAGCTATCTTAATTTTTGACAAACAGCTCATAAAAGAAAAAGATGGGCAGAGATGAGAGAATATACTGAAACAAAAAACGGAAATTGACTATGTCAATGCTAAGTGACCAGCATTTGTACAGCACTTTACCAAGTCTGAGAACTCCAGAGCACCTTACACACACACACACCAGTCGCTGACACATTAACACTGATGGTCGTGAGCTTCGCTGTAGCCAGAGCTGGCCTGGGGCAGAATGACAGAAGCGAGGCTGCCAATCAAACGGCATCACCCTCTGACCACCAGCAAGCAAGGCGGGTGAAGTGTTATTCCCAAGGACACAACAGCTGAGACGAACAGAGCAGGGGTTTGAACTGGACAAACCCCCTGACCTCTGAGTCACTGTTGCCCCAGTTGTTTGGGAAGAGGGAGGAAGGGAAAATGGAAAAGGCGCTGGCTCATAAGTGTATGATCCCCACGGGTTTGTATTTACTTAAGTGTTTTTCCACATTCATATGTTTTGAACATGTTCACAATACAGTGTGTTTATTTTGTTTTCTTTTTACTTGAAACACAGATATTTTTTTTTTTTTTTTACAATTCCAATCCACAAGTCGTCATGATAATGAAGCTCAAAAAATGTATCATTCTAAACATGATTCAGTTCCAGAAGCTCTGAGATTCAGAGTAATGTAAGCAAGTAAAATGTAAGGTAATGATTCTTAAATACGACATAGTTAAGGAAGACATTGTTATTCGCAGATAAGAGCAGAAGCTCAATGACAAAATGTAGTAAACCTTATTATTCAGGCTAGCATGTCTTTTCTGTTTACTTTTATAAGTCGCATTCATTGTTGTGAACATATTTACATTTTCCTCAAAGATAATCTTTTATAATCCGATGAAAACATTTTAATCAGGTTGAAACATAAAAGTTTAGTATGTTTTAACATCTTCTCTTCTTTTCAGGTAAAAATGAGTGTCAAAACAAGGCTGCCCTATGATCGTCACTATGTTTGCAACTATGATCGGTTGAAGAAATGTAAAGTATCTTTCAGGGAACACAAAATGTTCCGTAACTGTTCTGCAGCATTGGAGGTTGATCAAGCCTTGAAAGTTGATGTGGTACTAATTCAAGTGTCTGCATAAAAGTATAGAGTTGGAATAGATGCTTCCTGAGCATCTATTGAACAGTGTGTGCAGCAGAAAGTAGTGTGCAGCTACAAAAGGGCAATTAAGAGACAGAACATCAGAGCCTTTATAAATGTAGGTCTTTCCTACAGAGAAATTGCAAGGAAAGTCAAGGTGTCGGTGAGTACAGTTTCCTTCATCGTCAAGACGAACTGAGAAACTGGAACAGGAAGAGGTCTGACAGACCCAAAGCCACAAATGAATCAAGAGGACTCATTTTTGAGAGTTAACAGCTTTCATGATAGACGGCTCTCATGACAACAGCTTCAAGAACAGCTCAATAGTGGTCAGAATAAGTCCCAGTTTCAACAGTGAAGAGAAGGTTATGGGCTTCAGGTGGAGGAGCTCCATAAGTATTCAGAACTGTTTAATGGGTCATAAAGCCAAGTTGAAGATGTGGAGCTATTGACATAAAGCTCAGGAAACTGCTTAAATATTCTATCGACAATTTATAAATTACTTTGAAAAAGCAGAGTTCAAAACAGTTTCAAGCTACAGGTTTGCTCATAAATCAGAAAACCCAATAAGGAATTGAGTCCGGAGTGACGGATGAATGGATCAATGTTTAAACAAATAGTAAGTAAAAGTTGAACTAACAGAAAAAAAAAAAAAAATCCCCAAAACTTTGTGATTTCACTTTATCTCCTTCTCACATCAGTAAAAGACTGGGACGTTTTAGGTGCCATGCAGCCATGCATTGTTAAAGCAAGAACACTTTGGGTTAAAAATATCCTACAACAGGGAAGAAACATGATAGACCCTTTGTCTTACTCTTTCCCTATTCTTTAAACAGTCACTCAAACAAATCTACCCTTGTACACACACGGTTGAGTAATTACATGTAATAGTAACACCCCCTGTTGTGCACACAAAGCTGCGTTACACTTAGCAATTCTTGTACAGTACATGTATGCAAGCTGAACCTCCCTATCTCCCAGTTCTGACATACATAAAGCTATTCATGAGCAACAAAACTGCTGACAGCAGTATCCCCATTACACTGACAAGCCCAAACATCAGAGGAAAGAGCACACAAACACACACGCTCACATGGACAGAGATGGTGAGGAGAAAGGACAGGGGAAGGAGGATGAGAGGTGGGAAAGGAGGACAGGAACACTGCAGAAAGGGGCGGAAAAAAATCTTTAACACTCATTCCTCTCGCTATTGCTTTTTCCTTCCATCTTTTTCCTCATGTGTTACGTATTCAAATAGGGGAGAAGTCTGAGCTTCATTTGAAGCAAAGGGCGTCCCCTTCTGTGTTTGTAAGACGGCGAGAAGGTAACAAAAGTCAAACGAGTAAAACGAATTCCCAAAAGTTTAATAGGGGCCTCTTAGTTTGATCACCGGTTTAAAATCAGCAAATATTAAGTATTTTTGATTACTTTTGTTTCCCAATCATCGTTGGCAAATGAAACATTTGTTCCTGACAGAAGAAATTTTCTTCTTTTTTTTTTTTTTTAACAAAGCACTGCAGCTGCTCGCTGATTAAGCAGATGCGTGGGTGTCTGCAAGTTTACGTGTGAACGTACTGTAACTGTGTTTCCAGTCACGGTATTGCCATTGATTTGGTAGTGACTTGAAAATGAGAAATAATTGGCTGCTGTAGGCTCTAAAGTAGTTTGGTGGGTTTCTCTCTTGCAGCACATTGCTGTGATTTGTATGTGACCGTTTCTCGCTTTCGCTCTCAAGTTCTAAACAAGACACGTGCTGAGATTTCTCAGCATGCATTCATGTATTTTTTTTCCCTCATTCTGTCTAATAACCGGTCTTCCATTAAACCGCTTCGATGAATTTGTCATCAAAACTGTGTCAAAATCCAGTTCATGTATGAAGGAGGAGAACTGGTGTTGCTGGACTTCAGCAAGGCTAATGAAATCGGGTCCTTTACAAACATATGATGAAACACTCATCAAATAGACTCAATAACTACGATGTCAAACCGATCAACATGCTGTGAGACTCGGCACTAGTGAAACAGAAATGGATCAGCGAGGAACAGAGAAAAAAAAAAAAAAAAAACTCATTTTGAACTATACGACATGAAGTCTCTTACAAGTTTAAATTTGTAAATTGTGCAGCTGCAAGGTCGGGTGGCAGACACTTCAGAAGATATAGCTTCACAGGCTTCTGAAGACGGCTACAAACATGTTTCGCCCTATCAAGCAGTTGCACAAACCAAAAGTTCTCAGAAACACTTAAAAGTTCAAACACAATCCGCTCCGAGGTTTTTCGCCACTTGCATCCGCATCACCGTCATTTCACAGCAGTGTTTCCTACCTGGTTGTAGCTGTGCACGGCTCCTCCAACCTGCCCGCTGCGCTGAGGAGTTGCTGCAGAAATGCTGTCGCTAAGGGCGAGGGTCTGGTTGCTATGGTAGCTGGCAGAGTACTGGAGCGAAGCCTCCGGGGTGGAGTTGAGCTGCAAGGAACTCTGGGAAAGAAGAGCCGGTCCTACCGATTGAGGCCGTTGTGGTGCACGGTTGGGTAGGCGGAGAGGGGGTTCGGAGTCGAGTTTGTGTGCGAGGAAGAGAGTGAGAGATTAAGAGTGAGAAAGAGAGGGGGCGTGAAAGAGGAGAGATTGAGAGGCAAAAAGTGAAATGGGGAAGAGAGAGAGAGAGAGAGAGCAGCAATTTAGAGCAGATAGTGCAGCAGTGCAGCACTCTGTGAGTTGGAGATGGCATACATAATTTATTAGCCGAGGAAGGGAGAAACAGAGGAGAACACAGAGAATGGGAAAAGAAGGAGGAGCAGAGAAATGTAGTGGAAGGGAAAAGGAGGGCTGAGTCGAAAAGTAATGATGGAGGGAATGTCTAACAGCTTAGACAGACCTTCTTGTTTACCTTCCCACTGATACCGTTTGAAAACTTCACTCAGCCAAAGTGTGAGACAGGTAAGTAAAGGAAGAATCTTTTTGGCAACTTTTTTTTTCCCCCTTTACTGTTGGTGATGAGATTTGCAGATAATAAATGAATGCAGTATGACAACTTAAACATCAATAAAGCGTTAATGCAGAAAATGATTTAGAAATATCCCCCCCTGGTCAATCTTGACTACGACTTTTATAAGAGTTCATAATCATCTTTAGCCTCATAAAAGTGAGCTTCCTCCTCTTGCCACAGTCACAGCTACAGTAGAAAATCTACTGTCTATTTTTTGTACGCTATAGTATATATATTTACTTATAACAAGTAAAATAGAAAAATCTAAAGGATTTTTTTCAAAATAGGAAACATTATAAGCTGGGGTTAAGAAAGCCTTGCAGCAATGAAAGGTGAGTAAATATAACATTCGATTCGAATGTAGTATTTAGTTGTAAATAGATACTGTATTGACGGCAGTTTCAACAATTCTACATGTTTTGCATGTAAAGATGCCAAACTGCGGTTTTAAGAAAATGTCATAAATAGGGCGACATAAAACCAGGGTTTAGTTCTTCAAACTCTGAGTATCTGTTATCACAAAATAAATAGAGAAATAAGTTGGGTTTTTTTTTTACCATTTCTCATTTCTTTCCCCTATCTATTTGCTTGCTCGGTATTGCTCTTTTCCTCTCTCCCCAGGATGCTTTTTCCCTCTGTGCGCTGTGAGCCAGGATCAACTCCTCTGCCTCTCGCCTTCATAAGACTTGTCTTCTTTCATCATGATTCATCCCTGGCTTTTTATGAATTATTAATACAGCACTTTTGTGTTACGCAGTCAGAGTAGGAACTCCTAAACTCATCGTCACTGAGCTTTGGTGCTTGTTATGTTCTACGTTATGAGACAGAAATGGTGTTTATGCTTTCTCTTATCCACCAAACCTGCAATGTGAAGTCTGTTTGGCATTACGATTGGCAGATGCCAAACATATATGTTGCCTTCAAATAGAGTGTCTTTTAACATGCCAGTGAAGGAAATTCAACATCTTTGGCTGAATTTAGACTCAAATTAATTCAGATTAGTTTAATAAGATGGAGGGAAATAACTATGATAAGTTGCCATGTAGCCTAGGAAAATTTGTGCCTTTGTGACTTTTATATAACAACATCTCAACAGAGTTTCAGACAAAAATGTGCGACGTACATGAAGAATTGATTTAGGATTTCATAACAGAATCCTGAAAGGTGCAACGTGTCTGCTTTGCACCTTGAAATAACTTTGAAGCTTTATCCCTTTCTTTGTCCTGATTGTGTCTCACGCTCACAAATAAACATGGCGTCATGGTGGGTTCTGTTTTGTTTTTTCTGTTTCTGCTGTCGTTTTTTGTAGTCGTTTGTTTTTTTCTGGCACTCACAGTGCCGCCATTTGGCCCGGCATACCTACTACATCCTTTTTTGTGTGGTGCTGCACCCTGTCATGTGGATGCACATTTTATCATTTACAAAAATATATTGTGCTTGCCTCCATGTGTAAATATGGCCTAAATATGATGCTTCTCTAAATGTGCTTCTTTCTCGCTCTCAAAAAAAAAAAGCTTAAGTCCTAAAAACATTTTTCCGGCAGACTTATTAGCAGTATTATCCACACAACACTAACGAAAAAAGCAGCAATGCTATTTTTATACAGCATTTGCTTTGATCATCTGCAACTGCTGTGTGAACTAGTGTTGCTCTGCACCCTGTTGCTGGCAAATCATCAAAGAAAACACAATACAAGCAAGGTAGGCTGTGAATGTGCCAACCTAAGGCAAGGTTGAAAAGAATATATTGTATATTTCAGAGGACTGACCAACGTAATGTGTATTGCAGCAATCTGCAAGGCAGGTAATGAAATCTTGAATGGCAGTTTCAAGATCTTGCATAGATAGAACAGTCTTGACACCTGATACGTACTGAAAATTGGAAATCTGCTTTTTAAACACAGAACTAATTTGCTTATAACATGTTTGTGTCAGCGTAGTTCAACAAGTATCTCGATAAAAAATGGCTTGCTTTATGTACTTTGAACACTTATAATAAAAAAAAGGAAAAAAAATGGGGCTAATATAAACATGCAAATCCAGTAAATACACCAGAGTATAAAAAGGCTGGTGTAGAGGTAGAAATTGGTTTGACAGGAAGGTTTTATTATGTGTCTGTGCAGAATTAATTATGTGCTGCATCACCCTGGACCAACCCCTCTCTAGCAAGCTAAAGGCAAATGATTCTTTGTGTGCAGCCTTTTGAGTGAAAACATTAACATGTCAGGGTTTCATTTATCTACTGCTGGAAAATTTGTAGATCTTTTACACTGGAAATAAAATGCACACAATCCCACAGGAAAAGCTTGACTAAGTATATCTTAATTCACCCATTTTGATTTGACACTAAAGTCAGGGGTCTGGAACATCGACAACAAAAGTGAATACAGTGAGTGTCAAAGACTGACACTTCCTGCAGACAAGATAATAATCTAATTATCAGATATGTCTCCCCACTGTTAAGGATGTATTTGAACAATCATTTTCTAATTAAGGTGAAATGGAAACAAATAACGTAAATCTAGCAAAATCAAGTGTCCGAGAGTTATCAGATCTGCCTTTTTAAAGTCATACAAACTAGTGTTTCCTAACCTCTACCATGAGAAATAAAGAGATATTTACTGCTTAGCATGCATGCTATTCTAGAAGCATGAAAAAGCACAGATTTTATGTTTTTTATATGCAGGTCTTCATACTGTGGTGCTTTTAAAATGGAGTTTGTTGCAGCAAAATCAGCCATCCAAAAGGTCAGCAGACAATAAGCGAAATGGGAATGCCTTGTTCCGAAAGCAATGACCTGAAAAGAAAATGCCTGGAAAATTTAACAGGACCTTACAAAGCACAGGAGATGCCCTTCAATAAGATTTTGATTTTATTGTAATTTCATGTATTTCTTTGATATCATTTTAAGTCAAAGTCTAACATCATGAAAAGTTATCGCGTGATTACTCCTGGAACTACATGCATCTAATCTTAGACTTTACAATGTACACAATGGCTGCATTTCAGTCATTATTAGATGTTATTTCAATTACTTGTTGATTTTTAAGAAAAAGTCCAAATTCTGGAAAAAGTGGCATAATAATTTCTCCTGGAACTGCATGTTCTGTTCTTCTCTAATTGTTCTGTTGTTGACAGGGCTAATTGCCTGAATCAGCATTACAACAGTAATGACACAGGTTGAGTAAAAACCATGTAAAACTGAAGTGTATTTAAAATATGCAGCACGGATGAACACATGTTGCTTTTGGTCTTAACCAGCTAAATCACACAAGCCAAACACAAACACAGTAAAAAAACAAAAAACAAAACACAAGGCGATTAAGTTTACTTACGTTCTCCGCTGTCAAGGATTCCTGATTCCTGTAGAGAGCGAATGCAAGAGTCCACTAACTCTAAACCAGTCGTTAACTCATCCTCGATGTCCTTTTGTCCATCTGCTGTGGATAAAAAGAAAAAAAAGGAAATTCAGTGAAAGACAATGGGGGGGAAAAAAGCCTAACTGGAAAGAGAAAGAGACTAACTGAGATCTCTCAGGACTCCAGGCTCTGTCCTATAGCAGCCTATAAATCATTACCCACAACAGAAAATTATGAGATGTGGGAGTATTTAATATATTAGACAACTAAACTATTTATCTATAGTTACAAATACACACAAGAAAATCCAGGAGACAATAGATGAATAAGACAACAAGGGAAAAAATGATGCTGGTGTCATTTACATGCACACTTAAGAATCTGTGCAAAAAGTGTTTGCCCCCATTTCTACATGGAGAAAAGTGTCTTTGTGAACCAACCATAATCACCCGTGTGCTTTTATAACCTACAAAAGTGTATTTTACTGTGTTTTTCTGTGAAAGTGTATACCTAAATTGATTTTAACTAGACTCCGTGGGCATCTTTTTTTCCTGCCATTAAAATTATATTTTAATATCAGAACAAAATAACCTGAGTCAACATAAAATGTCGTTTCAAAGGACAAGGAGATTTATTATGGGATAAACGGCTCTCCAAACCAACCTCACCTAATGTACAAAAAATAATAATAATAATAATTGTGATTAAACACATTTTAGTTCAATTTCACAAGTCACATATATGTGTGATTACTGCCTGATTTGTTAAATCATAAAATCACTTAAACCTTTCTGACACATCAAGTAGGCTAAGAGATTTCATCCATCTAGCCATTAATATCAACAAGTTTAGAATATACAGTGAACCACATTAGTCACCATTTCTCAAACGTAAAAAATAAATAAATAAATAAAAAGTTGTGAAGCCGACGTGGCTGGCCTCCTACACTTAGTTAAAGAGTCCAATGACCACATTCAGGTCAGTCAGGTCACAAAAGAACCCAGAACAAAATCTGAAAGAGTCCTTACTTTTTTCAGCTAAGGTCAGCATTCATGACTCAACAAAAAGAAAAAAATATCTTTGGGGAAAAATATTTTCTAAACTGAGTAGATTTTTTGAACGGTATGCATCCTGGTATCAAAATTAAGTTGATTATCTGAAATTTGAATTCAAAACTCTTTGCAAATTAGAATTTTTTTTTAGCTGTAATAAAATTCATGTAATATACAATGCAAGCTCTTGGTAGTTAACAAGATGAAAACAAAGACAGAAAATGCTACAAACTTTCATAGAGATTTTTACCTTGAGCATTCCAGCGAAACTGTTCATCTGTGGAGCTGAAAAAAGAGACAAATTACTCATAAGATTCCTACAAAGTCAAATGACAGTTAAAGCAAAAAAAAAGAGTCACATTACAAATAGGCCTCCAAAAAGTGTTAAAAACTGTAATAGAAGCATAGACAGTACACGCAAATTCATTTTTTCTTTAAAAGCATTTGTGAACACGATGTGAAAAACAGACTAAAAAAATAGGAAGAAAAAAAATGTAACCATTAGCACCAGATCAGTAGTGTGATTATGAATAAAGAGGTCCCCCCTTGAGAGGCTGAGGGCTCAGCTGTGATTGAATGAGATTGCACACTGATATCTGTCTGACTCAATTTCATCCCCCCGAAGAAAAGGATTTGGGGCATACAAATCAACACAAACACACTAGCAAAGATTTTTCCCAAAGTGTCAACACGCGGACTTCACAGAATACGCTCCGCGTAAGAGTCAAATGATGATCCATCAGTTCAGTGGACAACAATCCAGGTCATTACAGAGGAAGAAATGTGAAAACAAAATGTCAGTCAACAGCAGCGCTTTCTTAGCTTCAGTCTGGTCAGAAAGGCTGTAGATATGGTTTGTGTATAGAGAAAGCTTTACTTTTACAGAAACATGAAAAGCTAGATTTCAGTTTGCAAATCCACACAGGGATAAAGATCTTTATTTTTGGAGACATGTCCTATGGTCTGATGAAATTGAAGTGGAACTGTTTGGGCACCATTGTTAGATTGGAGGAAAAAACAGGGTGCTTGTACCATCCTAAGTGAAGTACGGGGGTGGCAGCATCATGTTGTGGGGCAGTTTTGCAGCAGGAGGAGCTGGTGCAATAGGTGGCAGCATGAGGAAAGATCATTATGTAGAAAAATTGAAGCAACATCAAATAATATCAGTCAGGAAGTTAAATCTTGTATATCGATTAGTCTTCCAAATGGACCCCAAATGGCCGCCCCAGCAGATTCAAAGATTTCTGAAACACGTGAATTAATCAAATATGTTTTTGATGAGAGAACAGCATAATGATATGGTACAATGCTAAAATATAGCGTCCTATTCTCAAAACAACATTCATTTAAGCCAAAACAGATGATGTTGACAATTACAACTGCACAAGTGCAAACATTCTCTTTATCACTGTCAATTCACAAGTGACTGATGCTTGTTGAATAGGGGGAGAGGGGGAAACAAAGAGGACAGGAGAAAACAGAGGTTGAACGAGAAAGCCAGAGAGAACTATTGAGCTGTCTGCCGACTAATCAATGTTGACACAGACATACTAACGGACACATATAGATTCTTTCATCTGACTTCATCTACATCATTATTCCATCTGGTTGTGGATTCTTATGTGTGTGTGTCCTGATTGAACTGTTTAGTGTTCCACCTGGTAAAACTACAACAAGACATTTACTGAGTTGCCAACTTTGGAGTCCTTGTACAATTGTTTACAGCGTATATTATAAGAGCTACAGAACAATTACCATCAAACCTAATTAAGAATAATGTAACGTTGGCAAACAAGAAAAGATAAGCTTAGCTCAGTGGATTTCGGATCGGTTGGCGTTTGAAATATAATATGGATTTCTGCTATCCCGACTGTCCTCGGGAACTGCGGTATCTTTTAGGTGAGCTGATTTCCAGCCACAGTGAGAACTAGAAAGGTCAGAGTCGATTGTAGTCGGACTGTTTGTTGAAGAACACTTAAAAGTGATCACAAGCTACACTTCCAGACACATTTATTGATACTCCTGGCAGAGATGTGCAAAAAAAAAAAAATTAAATAAAATAAAAAAATCTTAGAATACGTTCTTTTTAGAGCCATATCATTAAATATACTACTGATTTTTTTCAAAATATATTTAACTCTTATCTTGAACAAAAAAGGAAAAAAGCAGGCTAACATTTATCTTGTATTTCTGCTTACTTTAATCTGCGTATTGAAATAGATGATATGCAAACGAATATTTGAGAAATACCTTTGCCTTTTATTGACCTACTTTATTATGGAATATTAGGTTTTGACCAGAATGCAACAGATTTGTGATCCGATAGTTTTGATTTAGTCTGCATCCTCTGTACATTTTGCTAAAATAATAAGTTGTAGTGATCTTTTTTTTGACCAACTCCATTGATTTGGAGTTGCTGGTTAAGTATTAAATTTAAGCTTGCTCTTGGTCTTTGTCTTAAGTGGAAAGTTTGCATTATGTAACTCTGAGTTTACATAAGTGGTCTTACTTTCTTTGCAACAGTGAGTTTAAAACCATAACTTTTCATAAAACCCAACCAATTGGGAAAAAAAAAGACAAGCCCTTAAAGACAAGATCTTACGTATTACAAAGGTGGGCGACACGGATCATGATAATGATCATCAAGCTGTGGTAAATTGTAGTTCCATGTCCGGTAATGAACTTAGTGAATTTCTAAAGCACTACAACAGACAGCAGAGTAACACTGTGATACGGTGTCGCTGGTAAAAGAGACAGAGAGAGGAAAATCTTTTCATGAGAACCTCACAATACCAACAGACCCAAGAGAGATTTAATAACTGCAGCATTATTCCACAAGATCGCATCTTCAGCAGCTATGCCACAACAGCACACCCCGCGAGGCAGTGCCTCACATCGAACAGCAAGTCGGTATTCATGAGACAGTTTAAATTCACAGGACTGCTTTAAAGCACAACCCGACCCCGAGATTGACAGACAGCGTCCTCTACCGTTGCTTGAGAACTTAACATGCACGCATTTAATGCACACACTATGAAATATGTACATGTACTGTAGCAAGACTGTTTGGATGTAAATACAGTAAAACAATTTTTTCCCCCCAACTTCTTAATATTAAACAACAGAGACATAAAAAAAACATGTAAATGAAAGTCCTTCCACACACTATGCCAGTGAGAGCTGATTTTAAAACTTTTGCTAAAATTAGGAGCAAAACTCCACTATTGAGCCACTAGGACTCAGTTTGCATTACTGAAGAGCAACATGACTCTTATTGACTTCATTGCTCTTCAGTGTGGAAATGAGTCGCTCTACAGCGAGCAAATATACCGACTCCTACTTTTACATATGAATTTAAATAAAACTATTTATAGTCTTTGGTTATTCAGTGTGACAGGTGGACCAATCTCTATACTTACATACTTCTAAACATGAATGACTTGTGAAAAATATGAAATACTATTGTGAAATAGTATCTCAGTTTCTGGAAAAATGGGGCAATGTAATATTTGAATAATTATCATGTACCCTGTTTTGTCCAGCTTTGTGTGCTTCTGCCATTATCGTCTTTCCCTCAACCTCATCTCCCTTCCTTTTCTTCAGCATCCAACTAATAATAGAGGTAATGCCAAGGTTGTTTTGTTGCCATTTAATCATATACTCTTATCTCTGTTGGATATGTCTGATGAAATGATGCATAGTGCAGGAGTATGGGAGTTGCTATCACATTGATCTTGCATTGAATGGCATGTTTGTTCAGCTTGTTTATATTTTTTATACCACAAATACATACAGGGATTAAGCCAAAATGTTGTGCATGTTGGGGATATCTCACATGTTATCATATGAGTGTTTTGCTGTCCTGCTGTGTATTTGTACCTGTAGATCGCCATAGCAAAGGAAACAGGAGGACTATCATTTTTGTCAATCTCACTGTTGCATAGATGTGTATCATCGCTTTTGTGGTTACCACAGTGGAAATATTGTTGCCCCTCATCCTCATCATGAGCACGACTGTGTGACACCACAACATTAGCATGTCAGTCATCGTAGAGGGGGAATGCTTTTATGTTCTGCTTAGGAAGTGGGTGTAATCAGTGTGCTGCTGCGTGCGCATGTACACGAGTGAGAGGAAGAGATTTTCTGAAAATGCCTTTGTGTTGAGAGTGGATGAGATGACATTGTGGAATAAAAGAATAAACTCACACTCACTCCGACCAACAAAATGTGTCGAATCTCCAAAGGTGAAAGGCATAGTGTGTTTTGTTTATATGGATGACTATATGGCTGGTGTTTCGCAGTATGTGGGTTTGTGCATGCTCATCTGTGTGTTCACAGTTTCTGATGGTTTATTCAGAAGCCGGTCTATTGTCCTCAGAACAAGGCTGGGAACATACTTTTGTAAATATGGCAGCTGAATGACAGTTCAACAGTTGGGATAGAGAACAATTGTCTACAGTCAAAGTGTTCTGAAATAACTTCTAATGTCTGACAGCTCCAACAAAAACCCTATAACAATGCATCATGGTATTGAAAACTCCAATAAACAAAATGAAACTCTAAAACTTTCTCCTTTCCCATTCAGTATTTCAAGCCCCACATAATGCAGGGCAAAATTTTAGGCTAAAGAATTTGCACTGCAATTTACTTTTAATGTGCTTAGATATGTCAGTAATACGGTGTTTTCAAAAACTGAATGAATCATATGTGAGAAACTCTCACTTGTGCTGCAGGAGATTCAGATAAACAAATGGACAGTAATAACCTAGCAAGGTCGAAGACTCCTTATGTTTCTTTTTTTTTTTTAATCCAAGCACACCACCTGCACAAATAATCTTACAATCTGCTGCAAGTCTGACTATATCTATAATCCTACGAGATCATTTGAAGTGACCCACGATAAAAAATAAAAACACAAACAAAGAGTTCGCTAGGCTAAAGTTCATGTCCAACATAAGTGACCTTTGCTATAACATCTTCAATTTTATCTTTAAGGATGGAAGGAAAATACCAGCATAAGTTCATTTTCTTCACAAAGGTTTCTTCCCATTTCAGCATACATACAAATCCACTTGAATGTAGCACATTCATATAATATACATGCAAAAAGAAATACTATAGGAAATAAAGATGCAATCTAACACCCATTATAAGTAGGTTATACAGCTTTTAAACGTCCTTAATCTGTATATGAATCCAGAAAATGTTGGTCAAACTAATTCAACTAAAAAAAATTAAAAATCTGTGGACCACTGTCAATTCACCAACCTAATATTCATATTATGATAGGGGGATAATGGCCATTTTGCACTGACATAGATAATAACAGAATAACTCCATGCATAATTTACCAGGGACGAATGGTCTGACACTTGCTGTACTCTGTGTTATTGTGCTCCAGACAGACAGGGATGGTCTAATATTTATACTCATTTTGCAATGCTGCCTGCAGCACACATGTTGTGACATATTATTCAACCAGAGACTACATACTCTTCTCTGTGTCTAATAAAATAGTATTTTAAATTTTGATTTTATTTACTGTGGACTGTTAGGAATAGAAGAAAGGACAGCCTATAAAAATCTATGGTTTTGTCACATAAAAGCAGGTTAAAAAGTTTAATCTTTACCTTGTTTTAAAATTAATTGAAGACATTCTTTGGATTTACACTAAACTTCATATTCCACTATGCCATTATTGACTTAGCAGCTGTTAAAAATATGTTATGGCATTTTTTCATTACTTTGTAATTTTATCTCTACATTTACTGCTCTGAAGAAGTAAATCTAGCATTTATAGAAATACTTAATTGATACTTAAAAGTGATGGTACCTTTGCTTCTACAGCGACCAGAGTTCTAAGCAAACCAGTCCTGTAACGTTTAATGTGAAAAACACAGTCATTATTCTGGAGTCTCTTTACCCACAGGTAACGACACACACTGTCAAATTCCATTTTTTTGAGTCATCTGAAATCCACTAGAGCATTCAAAAATTAGATCATCACTTAAGCTTAGTGAAATGAATTATGAAATGTGTGTACGCTCAAGGAATACAAAGGCGAAGTTGAAGGTGTGACGATGTAAGGACAAATTCCTAAGGAGACAACTGGCTCATCTGAAACTTGACGGTCTTCAAACTGCACATTAAAAGCCATTTAGCCTTTCCAGAAAGTAGCAGTGATAGCAGATGTGTGTCTCTATGTGTTTGCTTCCTAATATGAGAGGAATACAGTGAAATGTCAGATGTTTACAAGACATTTCTTTCCAAGTTCAAGTTGTGTCTCGAACCCTTAACTCCCAATTCAGAGTTAAGTCTTGAATGTCAGACAACTGAGATAAATATTTTCACATCAAATCATCTAATACACCTCTAACCCAGCAGTTACAGGATTCCAAGGTGCAGTCTGCTAGCTCACCTACTGGCTGTGCATATTCTGCATTTAAAACAGAGCATT
>NW_015112737.1:0-83405 GCF_001443285.1 Poecilia latipinna
AATGATTGTCTGTCTCCCCTGTTTATTTGCCGGTGTGAGGGCTGTAATGGAGACAAATGCTTGTCTGAGTCTGTGAACCCGGCGCTCCTCCACCGATCTGCCTGCTGTTGCCGGCTGCTTCCAGAGGCATGTGAAGGCAGGTGAAAGGTCCTCAGGTGACTAACCTGGGTTTTATGCCTTAATGACTCCTTGTTATTCTCAACCCTATTTCCCAATTGCCTGGAGCAATTCCCCCCCTGTGTCCATTAGATTGAGGGAGCACCGATCAATACGTGATGCAATTTCCCTGGAGAATGAACAAAGCTCCTTTAGGGTGGCTGCCTGCTGTCTTTCTCTCACAAACGCTTTCTCCTGCTCCTTATTCTGCAACACCTAGCCGAGGTTAACTCAGCCAGGTGTTGCGAAGACAAAAAGATTCAGCCGCTGGCATTTATCTAAGTGAGGTAAAAATGACCAGCAACAGGAAGCGCATTCACATCGGCAGCTGCAGCAGAAGCCTGTCGCCCGGTTCCTCCGTACGCCGATGAGGAATGAGTCATCACGGGTCCTTCAACCACCGCCTGCGAGGCTGGCACTCCGTTTGCCAGCAGCATCATCTGCCTCGCAGGAGACGCTGCCCAGCTATTATCTTTGAACAATGAGGCACGCTTTGCAAGTATTCGATTTCACTAAAGGTCAACATCATTTTGTCACTGGAGTAAAGTGTTGTTTTCGTAATGAATATGCCCCAGATTATTCAGACATAACATAACCTGTGCAGTGAGCAAAGCACGCTAGAATGCACTGGCATTTATTTCCTAATGGAGTCTAAAAAAAAACCAACTTCCTGGTTTTTTTCAGTGCAGCATCGTCTCTCAGGGATAGAGACAGTTTATCTGCAGTCAGGCCTGTCACTAAAAACAATAAATCAATCATGATGAATTAAGATGAGCTCAATAATTTCCAGTTGGACAACAATCGTTAAAGAGATGCTCCCTGTCAATATTGCTGAAAAGCAGCCATTTTGAAAGATGCTGCAGACATTTGACACCCAGTAGGATTTAGTTTGTTTTTCCTGTCTAAGCTCAATGGTTTATATTTTTAAATGCAATTTTACTTCTATTTTAATAACTGTTGTTTTTTAAATTTAATTAAATTTTTATTTTGGAGATTTGACTTGAAAATGGTCTCAACATGACAATATTATTGTTTATTGCAACCATCTTTGGGACGATTTATCATCCAGCAAAATGTATCGTGACAGGTCTATCGTAAGGATTGAGCTAAATTTGAATAATATTTGCGGTAAAGGATCTATGTGAAATAATTATAGTGTCTAACTATTCAATATATGGTAGTTTACACAGGAAACATTGACTTAGTTTAGTCATTTACTTAAAGATGCATGGATAGGCCTGTCACAGTAACATATTTTGCTAGACGATAAATTTTCCGAGTAATTATTGCAATAAGTGATACTATTGTCATTTCCAGACCTATTTCAGGTAATAAAATTATAATAATAGCGGCATATTAATGCAAGTATACCTGGTCAAAAGGAAGAAAACTTCCTTTTGACCATAACAACGTATAATAAATTGGAAAACGGAAAGTCACAGCTGGCATTGCTAATCTGCAAGTCTTGGACCTCTACATTTTCAAATCTCCAAATTTGTCATTCTTTCAATAAAACAAGCCAGGAAAAAATATATATAAAAATACATTTCAAGGCCTGAAAAGCCATAAGATATGCAGGTTTCAGTGCTCAGACAAGTATGAAGAACTTGCAGCGCCAAGAAGCCATGTAGCCTTTATACCGGAGCATGTATGCTGTCAAGTGAAAGCATGCAAAGTAGGCCCCAAGTCCCCGTGGCACCCCACGATACTGATACCAGTCAGTGACATGGAGCGCTCCTCTGGTCCTGCGAATCTTACAAGTGACAGAAATACACCTTGGTGTGGAACAGTGGTCATTGTTTCTGTGCAGAATACCCTCACCCACCCACAGAGCTCAGCTGCGCTGAAACCATTAACTCCAATAATTAGAAAATGCCTGAAGTAGATGATGCTGAACGCTGACCCCTCCCCCACTGGTGTTTTACACAAGCATCCTCTGCAGACATTCAAGAAGCCTCCATGTTCTTCCATATCTTAACTCTTTTTTTTTGTTGTAAATATTCAGAGGAAGCTGGAGATAGGCACCAGCACCCCTCCCGACCCCACTGAGGGACAAGGGTGTTCAGAAAATGGATGGATGGATATTCAGAGGATGACCATTTTTCAAATGGACATGCAGAAAAATATTTTGTTTACGCAGCGTTGAGCTATTTAACCCTCTCAGCTAATTTAGTTGATCTTTGACTAAAATTTGGACCTGAATTCACAGCCCAAACATGGAGCGGTTTATGTTTATCGGTTTTAATGAGACGAAGTCGGTTGCAAGATGCTGTCACTTGTTAGTTAGTCATCATGCTAATTGCTTCATCACACAGTATTTGAAATCTGGAAATTTCCAATCAAGTTGGTCCTGGAAGTGTACATACTCATCATGGGAATTAATTTTATTTTCGTTTGGGACTTTTTACTGATTTATATTTCTCTTTCCAGGATGGAATAATTACAGAAGCTGGAATTGAATGAACAAGTCTGAATTTGTTTCAGACTTCATTGTCTTGTTGGTTGGCTTCTCTGCATCAGCCAAGCTTTAAGCATAGTGAACATTGGGTTTAAGTTCAAAATTTGAGAAACAATCTACTCATTGGTTTTGTTGCCAAACATAAACCTCCAGCGAAGCTTCCACTGCCTTTTGGCACTGTTAGACCTCCGTATGTTGCCTTCCTGGTCATTCAGCATAAATCCTTGTCTTAATATGCTCTGGAAACCTCATACTGATCTTCTCAATTCAACCCCAAATCAGCTTTCTGATGAAACACTCAACTGTAAAACAGTTTTAGTTATGATGAATTTGTTTTTTCTTGCATCTGCTCAGTGTTGCCACCGGCAACAAAACAGCTCATTTCCTTTACTGAAGGAAAGGAAAGGAGCATTTGTTATGGTAAAATGTTTTACTTATTTAAAAAAGGACTGTTTGCATTTTTTAACATATTTATAATATTTCACAAAAACTGCTTTAGTGGTTGAATATGAAATCTCCAGAATACCAGTTTTTAAAATCGGTTAATTGTCAGAATGATTGATTACTAAAATAATCGTTAGTTGCAGCCCTATTTTATTTAACCAAAGGAAAACACATAAAGTAAAAAAGTTAGAGTGGGAAGTGGAGACAACTGGACAAATAACTGTAGCTGTGTTTCCATTGATTATATAATTGCACAAATTGGAATTACGAAAATAGATTTGGTTCATGGAAACATGTCAATTTTGAGAAAACTCATGCTTTTTTAGTTTATGCAGTAGGATGAGGTGGTATTTTGTAAAACTGTAATTGAAACCATGTCTTCACATCATGAGTCATGTGATGTTACTACTGCCAGAAAAGACAAAGAAGACAACAGGAAGTAAGTAGATGGACAAAGATAGTGCAGCATGTTTTCTAATGACTTATCAGTGCAAACAAACGTATTCACCTTTGATTTTAATTGTTTCTTACTTAATGGAAACACTGCATTTGTGAAGTGGTGGTTTTTTTCAACATTAGCAGAATATCGACAAAGTTTTACGCGCTTTTGTAATGGAAACGCAGCTACTGATATGACATTCATGGCACAAACACATCAAAATTAAGATACTGGTGCCTATTTCCTGCGTGAAGCGGCATGATTTCATGCAGAAAAACCTCCTAGTGCTGAACTGAAGGCTGTTTATTGTTGCCACAGGGAGACTCAGCTGAAAAATTCTCATCGGTTCAAAGTTCTGATAATGTTGATGGGACAAGTGTTTGCACTGCAAACTAAAGCTTTTAGTGCAGCAACAATTAGTTAAATATTTCATTCATCAAGTTTGTTTTGTTGCTCCTGTTGTACTGAGATAGTTCAAAGCTCATCTCTAATTGTGTGAGAAAAATATTTTAGTTCATAATTTTCTGCTTACAAGACAGTGGATCTCTGTCTCACCTGACAAGGGTCACTGATTTACTCCAGGCAGGTTTAGCAGCAAGTCGCCTTCAGCCATGAGAGATGTGCTTGGTGCACTGGGTGATCAGAAAGTCTGAAATTGGCCCAGAGAGAGCACTGCTGTCAGGAAAAAAGAGCACAAGCAGAAGAGAAGAAATGGAAAATGCCATCCCCTGCTGGGTGAATGAATGCACAAGTTTCCCTGTGAACCTTTGGCCAAGCGCCTTGAAGCACAGCATCAGCAAAAAGCTTTCTTAAAGGAACGGCTTTCTTCATTTCAAAATACACAGAATGTGGGTGAAGCTTGAAAATGAAGCACAAACAAACCAAAAATTCTGTTTTACAGCAGAGAATTTACTACTTTGTTTTGGGAAAATATGCTCATTATCCATTTTATTAGGTACATCTGTTGTTCTTTAATCACCACCAAGTCGCACAGAAGGCTGACTCAGAAAAGCACATCACCATACTGGACAATAACAGAAATATGCTGTCTCATCTGATGAGTCTCAAGTTCAGCTGCAACTTTCAGAGGTTCTGCTCAGGACAGAAAAATCACCTTTATGCACCAATTTCAAAGTCATTAAACTCAGATTGGCATATTTTGGATATTTTTCAATAAATAAAAACTGTCAAAATTTTATTTATGTTTAGAATAAGATGCTCATTTGCTTAAAAGGACAATATTATGTATGTTCCACAGTCAAGGAACTGTTACCTTCAGGATACATGTTAAACATGACTTAATAAAAAAAAAAATGACTTCACAGTTTGACACATTGAAGTTGGGCCTCTGTCTCTTTAAGAAGCTCCTTCTCTTTCTGACACTGCGTCCTCAGCATGTCAAACATCAGTGCTCCTTTATTTTATTGTTTGTAACCTTTCTTAAGAGGTGTTGGCTAATTGTTGCTGCTGCTAGTCTGGAGGAGCTGAGTGAGGCAGAAGCTTGGCTAGAGACTGCAGCTCCCAGGAGAAACTTTGTGGAAATGGGTGAGAGCAAGCGTTGCACGCACTCCCAAATGGTTGTCACCAGATATTCAAGGGTTCCTCAAACTTGGATGAAGGAATCGAAGCAAAACTCCAGGTAAGTTTCTAATGAGGGAATAGCAGTACAACATGGTATAAAACTCAAAAAGGAAAATTTTCTTAACTTATTTTCTGTTTGATATGCATTCAGCGCCAGAAACGCCTTTATCAGAATATCTCCAATTCCATGAGAGCACGGACCCATCATGCCTTATATCAACCGTTCAAACCACTACTGGTAATGTAATGGTGTGGGATATTTTCTTGGCATACTTTAGGCTCCTAGCTAGTTATTTAAACACCCGCAGCCTACCTGAGTGCTGCTGTTAACCAGGTCATCCCCGATTTCTTGAAGACGGCAATGAGTTTGTTGATCTCCATTGACCTCCACAGTCACCAGAGCACCTAAGGGATGGGTGGAACCATACATCATTGATATTAAGCTTAAAAATATAAGGCAACTGTGTGAGGATATCATGTCGATACAGACCAAAGCCTCCCATGAGTGCTTCTGGCAGCTTTTTGAATGACTTTGTTGTCACAAAGAATTAAGGCTGTTCTAAAGGCAAGTAGGGGGTCCAACCGGATGCTGGCGGTATCTAGAGCTCTGTCGCCCGTCCACATTGATTTGAAAGGCTGTCGGTGCTTCTCTCCTTTTCTCAAGTTAAAACAGTGTTATCTTTCGCCGGCCCTGCATTTGTCCCTGTGACTGTTTGACGACCGTGGCGTGGCTGCTGAATGGCACCATTTAAGAGATGAAAGAGCAGTCGTGCAAATGTTGTAAAACAGCCCAAAAGAAAAAGTGAGGTGAAAGAGCGGGGCAGAAGCAACAAAAGGAAGAAGTCACAAAGACATGTGGGCAGCGTTAAATAATTTACTCCCCGTTAAGATCCTGTTTAATTAGCTCTTGTTCTTTGTGTCGGTGCAGGTCTGAACTGTTCAGGGCAGGAAGGCATCATATGCTCGCCTGCTGCGCGATCACAGTGGGGTGCAAGTAGAGGACATAGGGACGCGTCCTGTTGGCTTATTGCTAACAACAACAGCAGGCCACTGCTGCAGACCTCCCTGACTTCTAAAGGCCCGCTAACTCGCTGCTATCACACTTTCCATGGCTTGACCCTGCTTACTGCCCTGTAAACATGTTTTATAATATATTTGTATGCGAGTACGGCTGGCTGTTTGCTCAGACCAAGAACTGCCTCCCCGCCCCTCAACGAGGATTAGGGCACCATCTTTAGAACTTTCTGGAAATGATAGCAGGGGAGCGCTGCCTCAGTATTTTGTTGCCCAAGGCTAGTTAAGAGGAACTGCAAGCTGCCAAAGGATCCAATTTCAGGCCATTTCGCTCCCTAAAAAATTTGTCTGAAGTGGAAAATCACACCTGATGGCCCACTAGCATGGCTTTTAAGCCACTAGATGGTAGTATGGGAGTCTTTGTACAATCAATTTTCTGAAGTAAAGAAAAGGTACTTTTGATAAAATAAAAGGAGAGGTTGGACAAAAGTTCAGATGGCCATCACTTCTCTTTGGTATGATCCTTCTTTTTTTATGTCATGGATCATTTCCTTTGCAGTACGCTCAATGAAAGACGGGACTCTACCAGTGGAGGACGCTGAATTCATGACGTGCAGCCAGTGTCGAGGTACACACTTTGATTTGTGACATGCAGGGAGACGGGAGGGGAGAAAGAGAAGAGGAAGAGGAAGCATGTGGAACAGAAACGCAGTGTCCCGCTGTGGTAATTTGCCTTGGGTCTTATAGAGCTTACTTTCGCTGCTGGCAGAGTCATACGCAGGCTGATATGGGAAAAGGAGAAGATGTGGGAACAGCGTGAGGAGCCAGCAGAGTGTTTTGGCTTTTACTTATAGCTTCAGAGGAAATAAAGAGTGAGATGTAGGGAAGGCTGGGAGTGGAGTAGGATTTAACTGCACGTAATACTCAAACAAAAGGTAAGGCGTGTGCGCTGGCTCCGGAGCACACATCACTGCGTGAACGTGAAAAAGCTGAGGTCAGTTTTTATGGGTGTGCAGCAGTTTTGAGCACACATAAGCGCCTGTGACACCTTTGGCAGTGCCAAGAGCCCACACATCAGCCGGCTTTGACAGCATGCCTGGCACATGCCTGAGGGGCTGGGAAACTTCCCTTCTATAATTGCATCCCATGTCAACCTGTGACAAGTCAGGCTCAACCAGCAAGGGAGCTCACTAATCACCGGCCAGACCTCCTCCATATCTTTTACCCCCCTCCCAACGCTCAGCCCTCGATTCTTACCCGTCCACACTTTCACACAAAAGGAACACACTCCCAATCAAGCGATCTGTTGTTTGCATCTGTTGGGGTAGCACCCCTGAGCAAGCCATTACATCCTCCTCTCAGCACCTGATGCCATCAGCATGACTCTGCAGTCAAAGCAGCTCTGTCTCATTAGTCCTGTTCTTAAGGAGTGTCTGTTAATGAAGCAATTTCCCAAGTATACCATCTGTTAGTCTCACCGGCGCTCTGTCGCTGACACATTTTACTCATTTAATGTTAATTACAGCAAATTTGTTAAAGTTAGTTGGGGGATGAAATAATTTTCTCTCCACTCTTCAAGCCTCAGTAGCTGGGGATTCATGAGCTCCTTCACACCTCCCAGGAAGAACCAGCGAGACCGACAGATCCACGGTTCTCCATCTGTGGTATTTAGGCTGCTTTTAATGGTTCTCACAAGATATTCTGGTTCCAAGTCGCTGGTAACGATAAATGTATAATTCTTATATTTTACCTTTAATTATACACGTAAATCTAACTGAGACAGATGGCGAAGTTTTCAAAATAACCAGTTTAACAGTATTGTTAAATCAGACAATGTGTTAGACAAATTATCTGAGAATATGAAATAAAACCAGGAGGCAGCAGTTGTGTGTGTTGTCATTAATAGGGTGTTGCTTTGTTTAACGCACACAGAGCTGTATAACAGTATCTCCTAACCTACAGATTTAATGTTTGGCTGCTTTTTGTCACACTTGCATGTTTCAGATCATCAAATTGATGTTAATACAGAGATATGGATATTAAAACTACAGGTGGGCATCGCTACATGTGAAGTTAGTTCTGCTAACGCTAAATTACTACAACTGTACAGATGTTAACTGAAGCTAATGCTAAAGCATTAACCTTAAATTATATATGCCTTTGAAAGAGTCCAATCGAACCCTTAATTTGTTTGGACTGGCCTTGTTTGTGCATGGTTGTGTGTCCTTTGTGTCTCTGTGTTAAAGTGTGATAAACTGGCGATCTGTTCAGGTTGTACCAACCACTCACCTCTGACTGGCACAGGTAGGAACCTGCTTCCTGTATGGATTACGCAGAATGCAAAATGATTGGATGCTACTGTAAAAACAGACGTTGATTTGAAGGCTTTTTACACACCTTTGCCAGGTATCAGTCACCACAGGCAGTTTCAACAATGTGATTTTGGACCAAGAGGAAATTGGTTGAATTGCAGGTAAAGGTGTGTTGGTGAAAGTCTGCATAGTCAGAAGTCCTCTTGATCTTTGGCGTAAGATATCAGCATGTGTGTGTGTGTATGTGTGTGAGACCACATCTTTGATCTGTGGTGAATGATGTGTGTGAGTAAGTGAGAAAGCGAGCGACACGGTGCGGCTGCCTCCTACCTCCTACAGATTGAGGTGAGAGCAGCCAGGTGGGGCTCGGTCGTGTCTGTGCGCCACAGTAACTGGATGTGATGGCTGGCCTCTGGGGATCTCTGCCTTAGAAGTGCTAAACGAGCGAAGCAGAGCAATCACACTGTTCCTGGATGTGTGTGTGTGTGTGTGTGTGTGTGTGTGTGTCGCGAACCCACACCCTCCTTTATATGATAGTGAGTTGGCTTTCCTGTCGACTCCGAGTGGGTGTGCGTGTCTCCAGTAAAGGACGCTGCATTTATCTGGGGTCTAAATATAATCACTATGATAAGATGAAAAAGCTGAAAATGTTTTTAAATGTTGCCAGGTAACAAGCCCTTTACATAGCAAATCCCCAGCATGGCCGCAGGTCACTGCGGTGATTCTAAATGTTGCAGACAGTCCACATGTGGTAGCTTGACTCCAGTTAGAAAGGTGGTAACAAGACACTGGTTCCAGTCTAAACATTGCAACCTCAAGCTTCTTCAACCTCCTCCACTCACCTTGCCTCAATGTGATTGTTAGCCTGAAGCCCCAGAAAGGGCAAACTACCCCCGTACCCTTCATTAACCACATGGAATTGACATAATTCAATTAACGAGCAAAAAAATTCCCTCCCCAAGAGAGGAGAAAGTGTTTGTGTACATTTCTGCCTTTTGCACACCAGCTGTGACTCTCCGCGTCCTCATGCACGCACTTGGATTACACGTGCGACCTGCTAAATGAGCTCTCATGCCTACGAGAGCAAAACAAACGAGTGTGTGTCACAGGTTGCGTTCTTGCCGCGGGCAAACCGAGGCCCCGGAGGTGACACTACTGAGGCCTCTGTTTGCACCGGAGCGCCGCGTACCCTCGCCCTCCCGCCCGCCGCATCGCGTGCCGCCCAAGCCGAGGTGAATGCCAAGAAGTCTCCGAGCCACTCCATCAAGCAGCGACCCCCTCCCTCCCCACGGGAACAGCAGCCAATGAATTACAGATTAGATCATTGTTACAGGATCATAACAGTGATCTAATTGCCAATTTCTCTTTTTAATTGAATTTGGTGGAGTGAAGAGGACGGAGATGGGATTCATGGGACACTGTGTGGAGCCGATTGGAGCCGGTCTGCTGTTGACCGGGTGCAACACTTAATGAGGGGAAAAAATCCCGCCGCTTGACATTCGGCTGCAAACTGGGCGTCAACTGCAGAAATGTCAGGCTTAATATCCTTGACAGTGGCTCTTGTTTGGACTGCATCTTGTTTTTGAGGTATTTTGGGTGTGGAATCAGTCAGATTCTGTCCACAGTGTCATGAATCCCAGTTATATTCTGGATTCATTCTGAACGTTCTGATCTCTGCAGATGTCCTGAGTGTTTTTTCCTTTTTCCAACCATTTTTTGGTGCCCTGTGAAACTTTAACCTGCTGCTCTCTGACCCAGGCAGAGCTAATTGGAGTTTGTCTCGGTCTCCATGCCTTCGCCCGGCCTTCCTCAATCCTCCCTTCTTGAAATGCCGTTTCCAGGCTACCCTGCCAGCTACCTTTAAAAAAGTCACAGTGTCAAAATAGCCAAAAATATGTTCAGAAGCTACATTTTTATTAGCTGTGTTGAGCTGAGTAAAAAAGTAGTGATACTTTCCTCATGAAACCCAACACAATGGATTGCTGCTTGGGGTTTAATGTGATGTGGAAAATCATCAAAGGAGGTAAATACTACTCTGCAAAAGCACTAAATCTTACCAAGTATTTTTGTCTAATTTCTAGTTCACATATCTTAGTACACTTAAAATAAGACAAACCTATTATGCAAGTAATGTTTCAGCAGGACCAGGAGCTGCATTCAGGTCAATAACTCCTTCAGTACTAGTGACAGATTATTTCACGTTTAACGAGACATTTTATGAATTAAATAATCGGCTGGTTGAACTAGTACTTTAAAAGAAATCAACAGTAGACAATTATTGACTTGTATCAAGCTCCTATTTCTTGCAAAAAGGTTATTTGTAAGTAGGTTTTGTCTAATTTCAAATGTACTAATAGATTTTCACTAGAAGATTTTGTGTTTTTGCAGTATTGAGTGGCACTGAAGCTATCAAAATCAAAATGAAAAATGTACGTTAGATTATTTTAGCATGAATAAGATGATATTTTTCAGTGAGAGTCTGATAGGTGCCCATGATGTCTGTCCAGTCTGACCATAAATGAGCTCAGAGTGTTGTCTGATTATAGCTGGGTTATATTAGATGAGATAAGTTAGCCCACATCTCCTCATCAGCCGTACGTGAGAGCTGACAAGCCCAATACATCTACGGCCGCTATGGTAATTGAGATGGGGAGGTGAGGAGGGTGTGTGCGTGCGTGTGTGTGTGTGTGTGTGTGTGTGTGTGTGTGTGTGTGTGTGTGTGTGTGTGTGTGTGGGAGCCTCCCTCTGCCTCCTGATCCTCAGTACCTGTCATTGATGAGGAGCCAAGGAGAAGCTTCAGCTTGGAGCTGTCATCGGCCCTCTGAACACATCTGCCTCTCTCTATCAACCCTCCCTTCCTCTGTCTACGAGCGCGCGAGCGTGTGTGTGTGTGTGTGTGTGTGTGTGTGTATTCACGGCGAGTGTGTTGTGTTTCTGCAGAACTCGGTGTTGGAGGTGTTTGAATCGGAGCAGACGGACTGGGATGCAGGCACCGCCGAGACCGACGCTCCCTCTCCCGGACTGACAGGCCAATCGCAAGCCACCGTTCGCCCTGCCTCTGAATCCCTCTCTCTCTCTCCCTCATCCTCTCTCTCTCTTCCTCTCTCTCTTTTTCTCTCTCTCTCTCTCCAGTTTCATTCCTTAGCGCTCTGCTCGTGTATCCCCTCCTCCTCTTCCTCCTCCTCCTCCTCACACCTTTTGGTCAGAAGAGGAAGAGGAAGCCCAGCCCAGGGAGAGACGCTGAGAGGATGAAACTCTGACACGCCGGCAGACCACAGGGAAACAAGAGCACAACTGTGAGTACAGCGGTCCTTTCACCTCTCACTCAGGCTTAACGCTGTCACACACACTTTGTGTCACACACACACGTGTCTGGCGCTTTCACTTCAAACACTCCACTGACTTCACTCCACGCGCTCGCCATCCATCCTCTGCTCAAGTGTCTTTGTCTTTTCCAGGCGGGCAAAAATAGAAATCAAAAGAACTGCATTTTCTCTCTCTCTCTCTCTCTCTCTCTCTGTCTCTCTCTGTCTTTATGTGTTGAAGCGTGTTTATTTCTGTGTTCCTGCAGCTGACACCGTAGTCAGAACCAAACACAAGCATAAACAGTCCAGAGGAAGTCTGCTGTCTACTTTTTGGACACTTGTGTTTTAATCTGTCTTTGTTTCTCACATTAAAACAGAAGGTCTGGATGTGTGGAGCTGCTTTTGTCTGCGCACCTCTCGTGTTTTTATTGGCAATAAAGGAATGTGGGATCGCCACATGAGGGGAAGCGAGGCTGTTTTTATCTCCCATCCTAAACGTATAAGCTGCTGTAACCAATAGAAAGGGGCGTACTTTCTTCTCAATGGCACCGTCCCCGCTGCTTATTATTTAGCTCTCAGCCGGGGGTGATGGGGGATTGGTGGCATGGGGAACGGGGACTGAAATGCTCCGTTTGCGTCACACTATTTTCTGATTATTCTCTAGTTCATCTCTGGCTGAGGCGATTTTCCTATTTCCTTCTCCCATTTTGAGAGAGCATAATAGGAGCTCAAACACACGCGGGGAAGTGCAGACAGTGGATCTGTGCAGAGGACACAGATTGCATTCCCTCCGGAGAACGCTTTGCTGTATTAAAGGCACTGGAGGGGCTGCTCGGCACTTGTCATCAGCTTGGCCGGTAATGCCGGCGCGGGGAGCGACGCAGATGGCGTGTTTACGGCCGCTCTCTGATTTAAAGAGCTCCCATTGGCCCTAATGCCTCCGCTGCACGGCTCTGGCCCCATGCATTCCCGGTTATTACATCTGTAAAGCCCTGGATATTGTGCAGCACTTCACTTGCCAAGACGGTCTGATGAGCAAATGTAGAAAATGAAAACACATATATGTTAAACACCCGGCAGTATATTAGATTTGCCGCTGAGCTCCAAACTCCTGGAGTGAGAGATGAAGCATTTGCATTTTTATGATGTGGCTCAACGTGGATTGCTTTCCCCCTCCTCACATCTATGTTTAAAACTCAATCACAAGTACGCCGAGGTTTGCTGTTTGCAATTACATGTCTTGTCGTTTCTAATTCTAATGATTTTCTGGCATGTTCCGCCGCCATAGGTGATATTTTTCATGTTTTCCGAGTTGCAGAATCTAAATGAGGGATTGATTTGGAGCGTTAGAAACACGCGGCGGCTCTCGGGACCCGGCGAGCCTCCGGTTGCAGATGTGTCAGCAAAACAGAATAAAAAGGCCGAGATTGACATCCCGGTCTGCCCGGCCTTGGCAGGTTTTCTGAACCCTGGTGGTTTAAAACAAGAGCACACTCCATTAAATCAAGGTAAACAAGACAATTATGTGTCCTTTTCTCCTCTGGTTGCTCCCAACTCTCTTCAACACTGAAAAACCCAAAATCTTACCAAGTACTTTTGGTCTGCTTTCTAGTCAAATGTCTTGAAATGAGACAAAACCAACTTAAAAGTAATTTTTCTACAAGATGTAGCTTGTTTTAAGTCAGCAATTACTTAAGTTCTAGTTCTACTGAAAGATTATTCCACTTTCCCATATATGTTTACCTAAAAGTGTATGTTATATGCAATTGTTGATAGAAATTTTAAACTTTTCTACATTCCTGTCTCATCAAGCCGTGCTACCTTTTATTTAAACAAGTGACTGATTGATTTTCTTTGTTTATTGTAATTCTTGTTTTGTGTTTTACATTGCTACAGGTTTGAACATCGCAAGTTACTTAGTTACTCTGAGTAAATGTAACTTCACCTGCTACACTGCAAAAACACAAAATCTTACCAAGTCGAGTTTGCAATGCAAACATACACTTGAAACTTGTTCTTTTTTATGAATGTTAAGCAATGTCTGACCAAAAATAAGCTCCTATATCTCATTGAAAAGTTACTTATAAGTTAGTTTTGTCTTATTTTTAGTTTGTGTTTTTGCAGTGAACAGGTGATCAGTTCAGACTTTAACATTGCAACAGAAACTTTGGAGAAAATTGGAGCGGAGGAAGATTACAAAAGCCACATCACAAAAAGTAATTTAAACTCCCTCAATTAATGCAACTCTCATTTCCGAGTTGCCTGTGGCCTTCATGTGAATTGTATGTAATTTAAATGCAGAGAGCCCGTCTGCGTCTGACGGAGTCGCTGACCAATTTAAATGGGGCTTTTCCTCATTGTGTCATTGTGCTGAAATGTATTGAGGAAAAAGTTAATAGCCTTTTATGCAAGGAAACATATTTAATTACACATATCGTTCAGTGGTACCCCAGAGGTGCTGTTAACTTTACTCTGAGCTGTGCAGTTATTAGACGGCTTGTAAAAGCGAGATAAGCTCCTGTCACACCATATTTACTTCCATCAGCGTGTGTGTTTATGCACTTATTGATTAGATAGTTGGTTACCAGTCTTGACCATCAATACACATCCCTACAAAGTGGGGACCAGATAGTCTCCCAGTCTCCCTGAAGGCTCAATTACACAGCATGCACCAGGAAGCGGGTGGGGGCTCCTGACAAGGTCGAATTATATATGTCAGCTTTAAATCATTTATTCAGTCATGTCTGAATGTATAAAGAAAGACACTTTCAGGGAGTCAATAAATGTTGCATGCTGCTGCTTTTTAAACATTTTAATCAGATTTTGTTTCTGATTAAATTATATCCTCTGGAAGCTGGGCTTCAGCAGCTCCTGGGTGTTTTCCTCATTTTCTTCTCTTTTTGCCCTGAAAATCTCCAACTAACTTATTGATATTGGAATCCACTAACTGCACATCTTGAATAATGAGAAATTGAATTTCACTAATTTGCTGAAATCTGGCTAGAGATGCAAACCGACCGCATGGCTTCCACTTCTGACACTTGTGGTGCCGCTGCTGTTGCAAAGCATGGAGGTCAATGCTGCTTTTCATGCTTTGTGAGGTTGTTTCCTTTCTTATTGTCACACACTGCATTCAACAGCCTGTTTAAAAAATCATGAATAGCAACAATCCACTGATGAAGGACATGTGGTGCAAATATTTAAAACACTTTTTTCTTTTCCTGTCAAAGAGAAGCCAGAAAAAAAAGTTGATTTGCTGACAGCTTGGGAGGGATAGCCTTGCTTTACAGAAGTATGCAAGAAAAAGTAATTGCAGGGTTGAAGACTCATTGATAAAATACTGAAGAGTTGTAATCTGACTCAAGATTCATGTTTTGTTTTGTTTTTTGTAGATTTGGTATTTGTTAACCATCTACAAACACGAACAGAGCAGATACAGACATCAAAATAAAAGCTGGAGATTAAATATATTCCACATGCCCTTTGGATCCTTTACATGTTATTGTAAATTTTGTGCTTGTGCACGACTCTCTATGACAAAAGGACAATTTTTTTTACATTCTAGCCGCGCTGCTGAGGTGGAACGATCCGTTAAATGAAACCTGGAGATGCAGGTGTTATTAATTTAGACAAGTGCCTCGAAGCAAAGGGAAAAATAACAGAGAAAACCGTTGAAGAACAACTCAAAACGACTATTTTCTACGTCTCTGTGTCGGCTATGCTACACGCAGACCCGTTGCCATAGCAACCGACAACAATGCCACCACATTGTTTCAGGATTTAACACCGAAAAACGCTCAAACATTCCCACACAAAGAGCAGACATTCAGTCCGTTACAGTTTCATGATTTTAGTCTTCATGTTTATTTTGCGATCATCGATAAGTGATCGCTGTGGTAGATTAGCTGTCGCTGCTGTTGGCTCATTTAAACACCTGCTCTGCTGACGATCTGTCAGAGTTGGTGTTCAGGTCGTCTTCTTTTATCTTTTAACTGAACCGAAACGCATCTTATTCCACCTCACATCTACATTCTGCTTCCCTCTCCTTCAGTATTTTCTTCTTAAAACTTTTTCTTGACCTTGTTATCTAGTTGACAATTAGCAGCAAAGCTCTGCATCCATTTTTCTTTTATATCAGTCAAACGTTTAGGATTTATGTTGATAACAGCTGAAACCAATGCTAGTCATTGTGAGCTTGCAGCTTTTTTTGGAGATGTGGGCAGGATCTTTCAAACGTGACATCACACTGCAAGGAGTCCATATAAATACTTTGATTTTTTTGCAGTGTGGATCCAGGTGGGTTGTGATGCTCATGCATCCCATCACCAGCAGCCGTTCTTGCATTAACTTGGTGTGGAGTGCTGTAGTAAGTGAACATCTGGATGGGATATGGTGATATGAACATAAATTGTTATCATAAACTATTACTCTGGAAGATTATTTAACTCTTAACATATAAAAATATCTTGTTATAAGTGAGATGACAGTGGAACTAGTTCTTTTTTATCAGTAATGGGGAATTATCGACTTAAAATAAGCTTCATTGTATTGATGAAAAGTTACTTGTAAGTCGTTGTTGTACTTTAAGTGCACTATGATATTTGCAGTAGAAAATAGACTCAGGAATACTTTGTGTTTTTTCATTGTGTGTTTCATTATGCAGACTGACTTCATTCTTTAGAGCGATCCTGTGCATGAAACCGTGTCGGACTCTTTGCAGATTGGCACAGCTTTAGTCAAAAATAGACCAGGTGCATATTTTTAGCGCATTGTGTTGCACTAAAAATATATTTGTGTTTGTCAGCAGCATGGTAATCACTGAGTCTTGAGGTAGTGAGGGCTGCCTTCTCTCACAATGAGCAGCAGAAATGCAGGCTCCTTCTCTTCGCCAGATGATTTCAGTAACGTGAAGCTTTGCTCTTGTCAGCACCGCGGACGGCGCGGCTTCCTCTTGATTTCCAGCTTTGACATGTCCCACCCTGCAAGTTGACAGGATTGCTTCTTAGGCCTTGTTATATATGGAACGCCATCCATGTTGTTGAGCCTTTAATTGGCCCTCTGCAGTGTTAAGGTGGAGATGTGGAGCCTTCCTGTTGACCGCTTGTCACTCCTGGTGTTTTCTACCATGAAGAAAAACATCAGGATTCAAACTAAACCAGATCTGGCTTCTCTTCTCTTTACATGTGTCTTTAAGTTCTGCTTAGATCTAAATAGTTTAATGAAAAACTTTGAAGAAAAGCTCAGAGCGATGCATTAGAGAAACTACTTTCTGATTTTGGGTTTATGGAAATCTGTTATTAGTTTCTGCTGCTTTCATCTAAGCTAATAATGTGATCAATTGTGATTTTAATTAGAACTTTTAGCACGTATTTAATTTCAATTAATTTCTGTTTTTAAAATGTTCCACTATAAAAAGTTTTCTGAGGATTCGATACAGAAAATGTCCAGCTTGTCGATTTGTTTTTAACCCTGGAAAACATGAGAGAAAAGTTCAACTGTTTAGATCACAGTGATCAAACTCGAGGCTCCCAGGCCAAATCCGGCCCGCCTTGACCATTTATGTGGCCCTCTGGGCTCTATAGGGCCACATAAGTTCAACTTTAAGATTGTGGGCTCAAATATTATAAGTCAAATCCATTTTTATTTGTACAGGACCAAATTACATAAATGTGAGAGGATGTTAAAAATTGTTACATTTTAAGAAGTACTGACTGAGAAACTATAATATATAACAGTTTGCCGTTTGACGACATTCATGACCTTGATGTGATGAAAATGAGTTTGACGCTCCTGTTTTAGATGCAGGATGAAAATGTAATGTTTTTAAATTGTTCTGTGACATTTTATGAAAATGTTTTAATATGAGATAAAATGTAAAACAAGTTCTAGTTTGCATTTTCTACAAAAACTACATGCTGTAGTTTTTGTAGACCTTGAAATGCCTTGCTGCTGAAATGTGCTATAAAAATAAAATTTGATTGATTGATTGATTGATTGTAGACATTGAAGAGGACATTTTACTTTCTGTTCTTTAGTCCTCTGAGACCGTTAATGAAACACATCTTTACAGATATCAGGTTGTTACTTTGTGACCCTGTAGGGGGCGCTGACATACATTTCATATTCAATAGCATTCAAAGGTTGAACAACTGTGTTCAAACTTTAAGTAAAAAACCAGAAGGAAAGTCAAGATTTGTAATTTTTTTAGTTTAAAATTGAACTGTTGTAATGTTATTTAAAGCCAGTATTTAAACTGGAGGTTATTTCTCTCTCAGCAAGCACAGGGTGACAGTGGAGAGGAAAAACTTCCTCTTTAAAAGACCACAGGCCACGACAGTGGTCACTTAAGGGTCTGCAGCCTTTGCAGTTCAAGAGACACTTTTCCCCCTGATGCCACAAAATAAAATTTGTCTAGAATCAATTTAAAAAAATAAATAATAAATGAAATGTTTTGTTTTGAAAGGAAGGAAACTATCCTAGTTTGGTGGACAGGAAACAGTTTCTCTCCAATCATTGCTGATGATTTTATATATTTAATAAATCTTAATTCCTATTGGCACAACAAGACTGTACTATTGTTTAATGAATAATTTGTTAAATTACAACATTGGGTAGCATGCTGCGTTTATTTCTAAACTTTATTAGTGATTTAAATAATTGTTTAACCTGGAGCATTTTGTATTCTGGTACATAAAACCCTTGAAAATAAAGAGGGTGTTCTGTATTTATTTATTTTACATAACTGTATATTTTTATATTTATTTATGCAAAACATATTGAATCAAAGAAGAGAACAAAAGGGAAGGAATGTATTTATAACTTTTTGAAACGAAATGCTTTTGTTTTTCTGATGCTGCTTGTTTCTCCTCCACAAAGTGAGTCTGTGAGCCGTAATCCCTCAGACAGAAATATGAAACCAGGGCAAATAAACCCAAACTGTTTTCACGTTTTGTTATCATCAAAGGGCAAGAAGGGAAATATGTTTTTGTAAATTACCTTGTTAAAGTCCTACAGCCAAATTCTCCCGCGAACCGTGTTTATTCAGTTCGTTTTATTAGAAACTTTATGGCAGCCTTGCATCGGCTTTAGCCACTTGGTCTCCATTTAATCAGCCGGTACCCCCAGCATTAACCTTCACTTCCTCTCTGTCATTCTCTGCAGGGTCACACAAAGTATCATCAAATATTTATAAAATATTAATAACTGCCTTTAGGAAGGGAAAAGAGAACATAAATAAATCTGCTCCGCAAAGCATTCGATTAAGAAGTCCATTCCATGTAATAAATGGGTGAAGGGGAGCTATAAGGGCAGCCGTGGAGCAAAAAGGGCGAGACAATTGAGTCAGAGAAGAAGCAGCCCTGGAATAAAAGCTGATTTTTTTTTATTTTTTTTTTGTAGTCAGAGAGGAATGTTCCTCCTGTAACGTCTCCAGTTGTACGTTACATGTGCTGTTTGTGAGCTAATGTGAGCCGGAGAGAAATTGTTGTTGTGGACGGCTTGAGCATCCACGTTCCCCAGGGGTGTAGAGGAGGAGGGGGCGCCTACATCGACAGACTCCAAATAGACTAATGCAGACACCCACACACACACACACACACACACACGTACAGCGAGCTGTTTAGCATGGAGGCTGATTGAGGCAGGGCCCAACATTAATTATCTGTTTTTCAGCTGAGGTCTGGTGACAGTGATTAGAGCGAGGGGTTTTTTGGAGAGCGGTGCACAGGCGGTCTAATGAGGAAAACTGGCCTCTCTATAGAGCTCTCCAGGCACACTTGATCTGCTTTGTGGTTCAGCAAGTGTGTATGCGTGTGTATGCGTGTGTATGCGTGTGTGTGGGTGTGACTGTAGGCTTGCTGCTGGGAGCTCTCTCTGCATCTGAGGTTTAGAAGCTGATGTAATACTTGGAGTTGAGACTTTCCCGAAGCAGGAAGCAAAAATCTCTGTCAGATTACTCGTGTTTAATTGTCTTCTTTTGCTTTCTAGCGTTTTCTTTCTTGGTCGAGGCACTTTGGGGCTTCTGGGAGACGTAGGAGTCACATGACTGCTGGTTCTGGTTCTTCATGTTAAAGGGGAGTTTTCCTCTCCACTGTCACTACATGCATGCTTAGAATGAGAGCCTGCTGCAAAGTTAAAGGAGAGCTATGATTCAAAATTGTCTTTTACAGCTTTACATTATGTTATGTTATTCTTTCATCATAAATATTATCTGGGTCGTTAATTTCGTTCTTTCATGCATGTTTAAGGAATCCTTGATTCTCCTGTGAAAACTATTCACAGCTACCATGGGAGGTTCACACAAAGTTCCTTTAACTACAACCTATCCTTGACATTCTTTAAATTGGACGAAACATTTAAAATGCAAATTTTGCATATTTTTGTTCTTCCATTTGGGTTTCTGCTGCATCTAAAAACAGCCCAAACGCTTTAAAAAACAAAAAGATACCCAAATGTTGGCAATAAGTTAATGTTTTTTGGTCTCTGGAAAATAAGCCCTTTCAAAAACACTCAGAATATAACATCACAAATCAGCAGGCCCCAGCCTAGCCCACCCCGTTACCTAGCAATCCAAAGTGAGCTCCAGCGCTGCATGCGCTGTACAATGGCTGCTGGAAAAGATGAGCATGTTGCTGTTGACTTACCATCTAGAAACCACTTGCTGCATTCTTGTTGGTTGTGCAGGAGTCTCCACTTCTGCTTTTCAAAGATGTATGGTTGTATAATTGCAGCGATCTGAATGTTGAATCTCTAAATAACATATTAAAAACAATAAATATCTTTGTTAATTTTGCTGATATACAGTAGTAGACAATATGGGATTATTCGTGGTTCACATCATATTTTATTTAACTGTTGTTATTTTTATTAACAATTTTAGTGAACTGCTAGACTTTTTTTATTTATGCTTTACATATTAATCATTAAAACCTTAAAAACAGAACAAATCTCGTTATTAAATGCATTTATTAACTTCCTGGAAAGGTGAAATTCATATTTTGGTTGAGTTTCTTTCTTTTTGTTTCTTTTATAGTAAGCATAAATCGTGATTTCTTTTTAAAGTATTTGATATTACAACAGGGTGGAGAGGTCTGCACCCTTTCGTTTCATTCCCATGCAAAACAGTTTCAAATGTCTATGTCCAAACTTTGGCAGCACTGATCCAAAACCACTCACCTCGGCAGCAAAACAAAACGATGCGAGCGCAGACTTAAAACTCTAAAACTCATAAAGTTCAGGGTATTGTCACCTGAATCTGCTGAAGATGCGGCGAGGTTCTAAATGTGAAACAGAGTTTTCTCAGAACATGACGGCGTTTAAACTGAAACCAGCCGCTCAGGCATTTCCAGCAGCAGGAGCAGCAGATTGCATGGCTTGAAATAGTAGTTTTCTTTCAGTAAAAGCACTGGTCCAGCACATCAGCTCTCCAGTATCGTCGACTAAATCACATTTGTGTAAATGCCAATGTTGGTGTGCACCTGACTGATAGATTTCTGCCAGCGCCAGGTTGGCTTTAGGCAAAGGCCTACATGTCATTTTCCACACCATTTTGTCCCAAAGTCGATTACTTTGCCTCTGCAGCTATGGCCGCCTCAGAATTGAACCACACATTTAGCTCGCAAGCTGCCAATAAAAGTCAGAGAGCCCGGCTTCCATCAGCGTAATGATATTTCGGCCTCTGTATTAGTTCAGCACTGTTCTCCCCAGCACTTTCTGCTCAATTAAAGATGGTCCATATTTAAATACAGAGAGAATCAGAGGGCTGGCCCGGCCCGTGTGCATTCACATGTGCTGTCAGACGTTGAAATGATGAAGTTTGAAATGGACTTTTTTTTTTAAAGGAGCTGCACGCTCCACACCTTTCGAGTTTGAACAAGGGGAGCTGTTCATTTCCTCGCTGTGAAATTTTTCTTTAACGTCGCTGATGTAGATTAACTTTTTTTGCTAAGGTACGGTAAGTAAGTGAAATGTGAAATAATTCATCAAGAGGCAGCCATGTAAGAAATGTGATTTTTTTCTCTCTTTTTTCCCCCTGCTGGCAGAAAGGCTTGCAGACCATTGCCACAAACAGAGGGAGTAGATTAAAGGTGGGGCTCCGACTGCCTCCCACTCCGTCTATGCCACAATATATGAACAGCACATTTCCAACCAAAACCGCCTGCCAGGCCAGAGGAAGTAAATTTCAGCTCGTGTCAGCCCCCATGCATTCATGCTATGGAACTTGTGTTGTCTTCCTTCCCCAGACGACGCCGGCTTTATGTAGCCTGAGCTGTCATTTCCCATAAATCCCTTAGAGGAGGCGTCCGTCAGAGCTGCCAGCTCCCCTGTGTGGACCACCTGTAACGGGGGAGCGAAGTGACAGTTGTGCTGGGACTGTCCTGTCAAAGTGACACACACTGAGCAGGCTGGCTGCTCTAAGGTCAGGGTTCTCAACCTGAGGTGCATGTACCACTGGTGGTCCTCTGGTGGCATCCTCTGGTACAGACCTGGACATTTTGCAGGCACCAGCTAACAGTTGGTAGTTAACTCTGACTCCTCTAGAGGAGTTAAAGGGGCGGTGTCATGCATTTTCCAGGCATATTATGACATTTTATAGCTGCGTTTACTTGTCAATATTCAGCCAATGTTGGAAGAAATGCAATTACACGAATGCGGTGTTTCCAATAAATAAGAAACGTAATTAAAATCATATGTGAATAAGCCTTTTCACACGATAAAAAACATGGTGCGCTGTCGTCTTCCAATTACTTCCTGTCTTCTTCTTTGGGGTTTGCGTCAGTGGCAACATCCGGTTGTTGATCATGTGACTCGTATGATGTGAAAAAGAACCAAACCTGTCGATAAATGTTTCCATTCAGAAAATTTATTCTAGAAATTTGAAATTACTTTCCAACATCAATGTTACAGTGTTAGCCTGTAGTGTTAGCTTGTAGCATTAGCCCAGGTAGCATTTTTTTTCTGAATGTATTTGCCACTTTAAAAAATTCACCATCTGTTATTGTAGCGCTGCTGCCGAAGGAAATGCTGCAGTCCAGGCAAACGTCAATGTGTCAGTTTGTATTTAGACGTCAGTATCTTTAAAAAAATATATATATTTAGCATTGTTTATATTAAAATATCAGTTATTATATATAAGCAGCTAATATTTTTGCCTTTGAAATGAGACGTCTGCTGGGAAAAGCTCTTTTGTGTTGGGTTCATGTTACCCAATCTAAGGTGTTGCTAAGTAACTCCACTTTAGTAGTTATTGAAGTAAAAAAAGCAACACAGAATCCCTTTATTAGTTTTTATTTAATTAGAATATCTTCAGAAGCTTCCACCTGCTCAAATTTAGGTAAACAGCGTTTCAGTGATTGATTCTGTATAAATATTAGTTTAAGCTTCGTTCTTCAGCGCCTCAGTCCCATTATTTTCTATTTACGTTCTTGTCCGTCAGCCTCGACACTTTAACGAATGACCACGTAAAAATAAATTGACAGAGCAGACAAGGTCATAGTATCTGTCAAGCGTCATTTCCCAAACACTAATTATTGTGTTATTATATTTATGAATGTCGCATAAAAGTGCTTGTGATGTGGAAACAGGGAAGTATGTATTTTTTTTAGTTTTTATCTGATTCGGCTGTCAGCACACATGCTCCATCATCTGCGCTCCAGGAAATTAGAAAGGAGAAACGTTTGACAGCACAATTTCACAAAACACAGCCACGCCATCATTTCATTTTCTCTCTGCCATTTTTTTTCTCTTTTATTTATTTCATTATTGCCTTTTGAAACACAAACGGGGGCGATAACAGCGGTTCCTTTTCAGGTAATTTATCCTTGTTGCTTTGTCAAGCTGTATTCTACCCTAAAAGTGGCAAACAGGACGTGAACGAGGGACTCTGGATTATCAGGCTTTGATCGGAAGGATCAGAACTTGGGCTGGCTGGTTCCAACGTGTCCGGTCTGCTCCGCTGAGTCTTGACCAAGACGGCAAAAAGTCATCAGCTTCCGTTCCACCATGGCAGTTATACATCACCAATGTCAGTGGCTGACTGCTGCTTATCTCCCACGTATCGATTAGAGGACTGCGCTGGGGGACCAAAGCGCTGCGGCCAATCAATGGGGGCATTTCATTCTCCTTGAACATCTGCTTTTTGATCTTCGTCGCTGATTGGTCGGCCCCGTTCTGGTACTGTGGGCTCTTTTTCTCTTCTGTGCTCTGAAAAGGAGTGGGAGGAGAGTGATGAACACTTTGGTGTTGGCAGCCCGCTGTGCTTTTTCGCCGATGTGCATGGCATATGTGCGAGAATCCTGTTGTGTTCTCCCTTTGCTGCCAAGAACCCACAGATCTCGCTTAGAGGTTTGATTCGAATTTGCACTTTAATTTCAGGACACATAATTTTATCACAGAGATATGGAGAGCATTAGAGAAAGGAAAAAGGTTTTTCCACTCAAAGTTTCTCTGGATTATCTCCAGAGCCTCAGCACCTGAAATCTACATGTAATCTGTAAAAAAATGAATAAAAAAATGAATAAATCACTTGTATCTTCTGTGATGGAACTACTGATTATACTTGGGGAAAAAAAAAACATTTTTTAATTATCTGACCGTATTAAACACAGTCGATGTCTAATCCGCTCCATGATTCAGTAATTTTGTCTCGTCTTTCTTGCTTCAGGTCGTTTGTGTTTGCTCAGTCAGATTAAGAGCGTCACTTTCACCTTGATTTATTTCTTTTTCTGTGTTTTACATCCGCGTGCTCTGCCGCCATCTTGATAATATGGAATTAGCTTCATTTCCACTTCATTGATTGCACATACAGAAACTTTGATGGTTGGAAATTATTGGACTTAAAAGCAAACATGATAAAACAGTAAAGAGAAGTTTTCATTACATCCTGTAATTTTGCGTTGCTGGCTAATATCCAGAGGATATGACTCGGATTCACTAGCGTTTAGAGTAAAACTCTGGTTTATGTCCAGAATGTGGAATAATTGACGTTTTAGCCTTTTTGTAAATCTGAGTTATATTTGTGATTTTTTAAATGTATTTATTCATGTTTTAATTACTTGTGTTCATAATAAAGGTGATGATGATGATGATGATGTTTCATCATAGTAACCATCACATTGTCATCCTTGTTATTTAGAAGTGATTCCATAACACATCCCAGATGATGTTCCACCAAACTGCAACATTTACAGCTTTTATAGAAGTTCTCAAACTGATAATAATCTGTTAATCAGGAGATTTTTTATCAGCAGCGCCTCCTAAATCAGAGGGGGGGCATTATGTATTTTAGCTAATAACACATGAGCTCATAGAAATAGTTTTCCTAACCAAAACAAAGAAATGTTCCCACTTTAAACAAGATAAATCAACACCTAAAAAGAAAGCGAAGCTTCAGAAGAACTCCTTTCTGTGACCAAATTATTAATTCTGAAATGTTTTGGCGTTAAAACTGTCAGCTCAGGTCAGAGTTTGCCGTCTTGTTGTTTTTCTAAGTAAACATCATGGTACTAATTAGTGGAACTTTTAATGAAAACAGAAAATCAGACCTTTATAATCAGCGTGTGGAGCAGATGAAACATCTGTGGACAACCTGGCAGGCGTCTCCTCTGCTCTCAGTTCACATTTTTAATCCGCAGTTTCACTGGCACATGACTAAAAGTTCAAATAAGCTCTGCAGAGACTGTATGTCAGAATAAGATAAGATAAATCTGTGTTTTTGTAAAGCTAGAGCTGCAACATTATTTTATTATCTTCATCTTTCCAAAGTAATGGAGTCGGAACTTCACAATGTCGATATTTTACACTCGAGCCATCAGATCTGCCTCTTTAAGATCCAGTAAGCTGCAACTCTGGACTCTGATTTAAAAGAATTAATTTAACTTCAAAACATCTCAGGCCAAAAACCAGAAACATTAAATGATTATTTTCTGTGTTTTTACAAATGCAATCAAGCGTTACCCCATCATAAATATGTAATCATCTAAAAATAATAACCTTCAGTTTTGGCTGCAAGTATTTTTGATTTTTAACAACAAAAGTGCAAATTAGATCCAGTTAATCCAACTGTTTATGGAAATGCCATCATGCAGGAGGACCTGGAGTTTAAATAGTTTGATAAAGTTGTAACTGCAGCAGAAGAGCTGGACTTTGATTACTAATTGGGTAACTAGTTTTGTATTTTATTTAAGAGATATCGGATTAAAATGCATTTGGTAGAATTGCACACCACACTTTTCAGATTTGTAAAAGCTAAGATGAGAATTGTTAAACATTATGGCACAGAAATATAATTCATCTACTGACATGTTTTCAGTCGTGTGGGACAAAACGCTGCGCGCTCTGAAAGTGTTTTGTTCTAAAACAGCCTTTTATCCTTTTATATATTTCTGTCCACAGTTACTGTCACAAATCTTAAAACATGAGAGAAACTCACAAAGTTTGGGAACATATCTCTTGTTACTCAGCGAGTAAATAATGAATCAAAGGATCTTTGAAGACAGGAGTGATGGTGGCAGATAGAGTAACTGGTGATTTGCAGGTTAATGAAAAGGAAATGTAAAAATCTGAGGAAAATCCAGATTTCCTTCAGCCTGTGCCGACACGTAATGACTGTTCTTTGTAGAACTGGCAGTTGGAGCCATTTGATACGCTCCTTCAGCTTTTGTATTCACAAAGTACTTTGTGTATAGATGGCTCATATTGAATTCATGAGACAGTCAAACAGGAAAACGGAGCACCTTTCTGTGATTCACTTTCAGATGAAAAATATAGACAAAGACAGTTATGCCTCTCTATTTAAGGATCCGGAGAGCTCACGGTTTGCATGTTATCTTTCTTATAGGTCTCCTTAACCTTTGTGGAAGGCTTATTGACTCTCACTAACCTTGCAGGGTGCTGCTGGAGGACAAGAGATTATGAGCGTGCTCAGTGTATGGAAAAAGGCCCGTGTGGAGGTTTTTCCGCCCCCATCCTGCCCCTGCCAAGCAGCGCCGCTACCAACGCTTTGCTCGACCTTTGCCTTCTGATCTCAGTTTCCATGGTGAAGCGCGCAGTGTTGTGAATTCAGGCCCAACAGACATGCTCATCCTAACTGTGGAGCGGTGTGGCTGTAATGTGATGCACTCCATGCAGGTATGGCAGAAACTGCAGAGCTGCTTAAGATGGAGGTTAAAAGGGAGAATAACAAAGAAAATCTTAATCTCCCTCTGCAGTTTTTCAGTATCTGTCCAACTTTTTTATCCCTGGTGATAAACACGAGCCCGCACTGGCGGCTCATGCTTGAACAACTTTAAGTATCATCCTCATCTGACCACCTCTGGCAGTGTGAATGCTGAGCGCATACTGAATGCATGGCTGCCGGATGCAGCCGTTAATTCAGCCTCTGCAGGCTGCAGGATCACGGGATGTATAAAACCTGCTCAAGTGAACACAAAATAAGAAAAGCTGCCAACATGATACAGGGCTTACTGCTGATGTAAAGTAACTCCTTCCATATTTCCTCCTAATAACGCACAATTTCCTATAAGCCACCTCACATTACCAACGGTGAAGAGGGTTTTAATTAGACCTGAGCAGAAACGGCCTGCACTGTCTCTCTAAGCACAAACTGGAGTGGAAGGTTAAATTTGGAAGCTTATTTCCTTTCAGTGGATAATTTATTGTTCCACTCTCCATAGTCAGAAAGTTAAAAATTGTTTTAAAAATGTTTTTTTTCTGTATAATAGTAGATAAATAACTTCTCAAAGGCCTTTATTCTGTTTTGCTGCTAATTAGAAGCAGCCCTTAACTAGAGGGAGACCTTCATGCCTTTAATAAGCACAACAGTTTTTTAGAAGCTGGAAAACACAATAGTGTGAATGAAAAGCTGAGTGTAATCTTTGCTTGTTTCAGGAACAGAAATGAACTTTGAATGTGATGAAGCGAAATTCATTTAAATGAAAACAAGACAGGGAGCAAAACTAGCTGCTGTTAACTTTAAACCAGTTAGTTTAGATCAGAACCGGGATCTACTGCAAAACCGGGCTCACGTTTGGGTCACAGGAAATGAGATAAAGAGCACCTCGGATGACAACATGCATCTGTGTTGTGTTTGCTCTTTGTTCAGAACCTACGGTGGCCCAGAAGGGTCAACAAAATGCAATAAACACAACAAGAGCAGCAATGGAAACACTAAAGGATGCAACAACAAAATGCTACGTCAGTGACGCTAAAATGCTAAAAGCCGTGATAAACTTGCTAGTATAACTTCCACTGCAGTCTGGACTCTGTTGTCTTTTGAGTTCTTCCCTCCGATTATTTACTGCTCAACAAGAAATGGTTCCTTTGTTTTGTGTTTGCTGCTAATTTGAGGCATTTTAATACTTTTTTATATAATTACATTTTTACTAAATCAATTTTGCAATAATGTACTAACTAACTCAGATACACCTGCTGGTATTTCAGTATAAGGTAGAGAAAATCTCTTTTTGTTAAAGTTGGAGTTATATTCCTGTCAGGTCCGCTATAGCTGAGGCAGGATTTGGCAAATGGCGGCTGGTGATGCATCAAGTAGAGGCCATTGTGTTACCTTGCTGGTGCTCAGTTATTTCCCTCCCGCTCACTATTGAATCCAAAGAATAGGTTCGTGCTGTTGGTGGTGGGTTCAAAACAAGACAGAGCTGTCGAAACACTGAGAGCCATCCCTCATGCCTGACTGTAGTGGTTAAAGGGCAGCCAGGCTCTTAAAGAAACCATTAGCATTTAGATTTGAGACTCTTCCCCTACAGAGCAGCAGGGAGTGGCTGCGTCACACCTCAGTCTTCTGTGCTTTGAGTGGGCCCAAGTGGCAGCTCTGTAGGCCTGATCAATCTTTCAATATGCCTAAATTGCTTTGGATGACCTGCTCGTAAAGAGACAGGATTGGCCATACTGATTCTCCTCCAATCAATAGCAGATGCTATCATGGCTCATCAACAAAGAACTGTTTTAATGGAGGTCAAGCCATGGAAGATCTAATTCATTTTAATTTGTAAATTGTGGCATGACAAAATTCTAATCAGGGCGCTTTCCTATCAGATATGCAGTCTTCTGAGTCTTTCCTCCGTCTCTCGCTCTCATTCCCTTTTCTCAGCCTCATTTGCATTCATGAGAGTCTGTGTGTATCCACTCAGGACGGGGAAGCATGAATGTATACATGACATATATTAAATATCAGTCGGCATTGACTATCACACAGTTTTTTAGGCATGAGTGTTTCCTTCTCAAGGTGCATCATCTTTAGCCGAGACGAGTTTTCCTCCCAAACACACTGCTGCACGTGTTTCACCTCATTAAGTAAAGATTGAAAAGATGACAAATATGACATGTGCAATTTATTATCTTAATTAATTCACTGTCTTCTGTCAGAGACAGGCAGGGCACCTCTTTCATCTAAAAACCGTTTTTCCTGGGGGTTGTTGCAGGAAGCCGGCAGTCTGTCGTTTGCCCAGATTAGTGTAAGAGGTGAGCCTTTTCCATCTCGCCTTCCATTCCAGCTAAATTTGTCTCAGCCACAGTAATATGCACCACGGGACTTTTTCTCCCCCCTGTGAGCAGAAATGCAATTGGAATGGGATGCGACTGTCCGTCGTGATTGCGTGCAGATGAACCAGTCTGGCCTTGCACCCGGAGCTTGAGTGAGGCCATGCGATGCCCATCGGCAGAGCAGACGGGGGGCACGTCCGGGGCCCGCTGTCTGCACGCGCCGCAGCACGGCTGCCCGGCTGTGACCAACGCAATCAGTACCGGAGATCGCCACGCCATTTCAGATGGATTAGATCTCCTCCCAACACAGATAGTGGGAAAATTGGCAAGAAAACCGTCGCCATTGATGGCATACGTAAGGAATAGGCCGCAGTCATTACAGGAAGGCCGTTTTCACACCTGATAGTCCGGTAGACTCGGTTCAACTGGGGACAAAATTGCAACATTTGTTAGATTTTCGGTTGGTGCAGTTCACATTCATACTGCATCGCGTCAAACGATCCAAACCATTTGGAAATTCTGTTCAGACTCCTGTTTTGTCGCTGCATCATTTCCTTCAGAACGACACAAAAACTTCCAAAGAAGAAATGAGTGAAACCTACTTTTTCGCGATATGTAAAAAAAAAAAAAGTGGAGTAGCATCAGATTTGGCAGTTGTAGCATTTCTCTTTGGTGGAAGTCCACGAGCCATTTCTCCCACTAGCACAAGACATGCGGGTTTGTTCTGGTCGTATTTACACAGAATTTCATGCAAAATAATCTGCTTCCTTCTTTTGGAGCGGTCTGTGGTCCACTTTCATATGCCAACACCGCAGAGTTCACTTCAACTGAACCAAGACAGAGGTTTGTACGCAGACCAGAGTTCACTAACCAAATGAACTGGACTTTCCAGACAAACCAGAGTTTGGTTAAAGTAGGCCAAACAGGACTGACATGAATTCATCCTAAGGTTGTTTTCACACCTGGTAGTTCGACTTGGTTAACTAGGGACGGAAATTGCAACATTTGCTTCATTTCCAGTTGGTGCCGTTCACTTTCACACTCCACTACAGCAAACAAACCGAACAGTTTAAATAACCTGTTCCCCTCCTCGCCTGTGGGGGCGCTGCACCAAGAACTACTGAAGGAAACGATATGAAAACCTCTGAAGAAGAGAGTGGGCGCAACTTCTTCACAAAATGTAAACGAAAATCGATTGGTGTCAGATTTGAGTGGTTTTAGAATTTCTTCTGCTAACAAAGGACTAGCATGTTTATTTTGGTTGCATTTACCCAGAATGCCCTACACCACAGTCCGCTTTGTGCTTTTGGAGCGTTCTCTGGTCCATTTGCTGTTCATATATGAATTCAAACTGCACCAGAGTTCACTTCAACCAAATCAGACCGAGGTTTTTAGGCGGACCAGAGTTTCACATTCACACCTCCCCAAGCGAACTGGACTTTCTAACAGGGGCCTGATTGAAGCAGATTAAACAGGGCTGGTGTGGATGCACCTTAAGCCACGACTAGCGCTGGTTTAGTATGAAAAATAAAACCGTTGCGTTCATCCAAACAGCCAGACGAGGTCCAGATCTGTGGGGTTATTAAGGGAGGATTGGGCTGAAACGTTCTCTTCAAGGTCTGTTGTGTTCTCCCCGTCGGTTGTAACACAGAAATCCATGAGTGAATTATGGAGAATAATTATTGATGAGAGCCAAGGGCATTATGCTGGACTGAGAAGAGACGCTTCAGAAGCAAAGCACCCCTCGCTCCCCAACCCTTCTGTCTTCACTCTCAAGTGTCCCCATTGATTTATCAGGACGCTATTTTTAGTTGCACATGGAACAGTAATGGATTCATGGGAATTAACAATGATTCATGCGAAGCTAATATTGTGGAATTCAGAGGCCTGATTAATGCTTGAGGAATTCACAGCATCAACTCCCCAATTATTTAGAACATTTCTCACACTGCATAAACACAGATGCTTGTCAGGAAGGCTTGTTAAGGAGGCAGATGTTTGTTCTCTGTGTCAATGCAGACTCTAAGAACATCTAATGGGCTGCAGGAGAAGGTATTAACTCTTCTCCCTTCATGGTCCAGCTGGTGCTGGAAGAGTGACCCAGGTTTTAATGATCTAAGTGATCAGATTTAGACTCTCTCACGCCGCTACACTTTCATTCCTGCTGGTGCTTCTATGACGGCAGATAACAAAGCTTTTCTATCATAATAAATCTCATCTAAGTGGAATTAACTGTGTCATGCAACCATAACTTCCAGCTTTCAGCTTAAATAATTAGTTCAGCCAAATTCATCATTGATTTATGACTCCCAGTAAAGTCCCACTGTGCTTTCAGTGAGACAAAATGTGAAAATGTTCAGTGTTGATAGTTTTGTGTGGATTTTTTTCAACTTATCTCTAGTTTTCAGTCCATTGTGCAGCTGCAGCTTTAGCAGGAACATCATGTCTGTGCAGATGAAGCCTATAAATGCTTGTTACTGCTGCAAGGCCTGACTGAACACCTTCACCTGTCCTCATATTATTGGCTTTATCAGAAGAGCTTCAGAGAACTATTTTCCAGGGAGTTTTGCGCTGAAAATATGAATCCGATACAGTATGGATTCCACTCTGATCCCTGTTGCATTCATGCAAAACATGCAAAACTGTTCTATGAAGAAGCAGCCGCGAGTCCACATGCCCTGAATTTATTTTTGTAACAAAACATCAAAGGTAGCGTTAGTTGAAGCTTCATCTTCACTTGGAAAAGGTGAAAGGTTTTTGTTGAACAATGTGAATTATTGAAATAAATGGTTTTACTTTAATTGGACTCTAGTTTGTGTGTTTAGGGAGGCATGAATGCATAATCAAACTCTGGTCTCGGTTCAGTTGAATGTGAATGTTATTATTTCAAGTGTACTAAGATATTTGCAGTAGAAACTAGACAGAAATACTTGGTAATATTTGTGTTTTGCAGTGAGTGGAGCCTAAATGCCAGGTTTGTTTTAGGAGAATCAAACCTGAGATTCATAGCATGTGGAGGATTTCACTGAAGCCAAAGCTATGCTTCCATTTGTGCTCAGAAAATAAATTCTGCAGAGTTGCACCACTTTACTACTATCAAACGATCCACACCGTGGCATTAAGGTTGTTTATTTCTGATTTTGAATACGATCTGGAGGAAGTAATTTCACTGTTGTTACCCCAACAGATGCTCCATCAGTCCAGAGCTGAATTCAATCGTCACAAATGGAGCAGCAGAGTGTCCAGACGCGTTGCTGAAGCTTTGATTGGTGTTTATAAGGAACGTCTAATGAAAGCCCAGAGTGTGTTGAAGCCTGAAGGAAGCAAACGGACCGGGCCGACTTCTGCTCCTGTCAGTAACATGTAGGTTCTGCAGCTACTGACGCACTGCAAAAACACAAAATCCTACCAGGTCGGTTCTAATGCATATACCTTATTACACTTGAAATAAGACAAAATCACTTAGAAGTAACTTTTCAGCAGGATATATAAGCTTGTTTTAAGTCAATAATTCCTCAATATTGATTACAAATGATTAGTGAAATAATCTGCCAGTGGAACTAGTCAATATTAAAGAAAGTATTGACTTAAAACAAGCAACTATATCTTGCTGAAAAGTGAGTAGTAGGGTAGTTTTTTTATGTTAAGTGTATCAGGTTATTTACATTAGAAACTAGAAAAAAAAGGTTTAAGATTTTGTTTCAGCAACATTTTCTCTTAAGATCATCACCAGCTCTGGAAAGTTCAGTGAACCTCATGCTGCTTGGATTCTGTTCATTCAGAATTTTATACCTTCACATTTTTACATCACACTTTTTCCCTCCACTCAACTTTCTGAGAATATGCTTGGATGAAGATCTTTCAGTCATGGCCTTGAAACTATGTTGTGTAACGCTTCTGGATTTTGAACTGAATTACTAAAATACATGTTGTTGGTCATATTTTAAACCTAACACACCTAAAACACGTATTTTCTGTCTCACCACAGAATCCTGTGCACACAGGAAGCTGCCTATAGTCGGCGTTGAGCTTATGAAGGGTACTATAATTAATGATTTTTTTTTATGTGTTCGACTTTAACACCTCCGCGCTGTCTGGCAGGAAAGCTATAGCTCTCCTGTTGTGTCAATATGTTTCCTCTATCTGTTCGGTGCCATCAATGTTTAATCCAATCAACTTCCCTGCATTTCGATTCAAACTGTTCCTGCATGACCTTCTGCTTAAACGGGGAGAAGTTGGGAGTAATTATAAAGGCTGAAATTGGTTTCTGACAGATATGCATGCTTGAGGTGTGTATTAATAGCTGTGGTGATGAATGCATCTGACAAAACAGTTTATAGAGGTTGGAATAAGTGTGGAAGTAGTTTTCAATCACAGGAAATAGAAAAAGGAGGAATAGTTAGTTAATATTTGCCATGGTTTTCTTTCTGTTTGTTGCTCCTTTTCTGGATGTTTGCAACTGAAGGGTTATAATTTCGTACGTTTAGCTTTTTGATTTTTCAGAGAAAAGTGTTCAGCACCGACCTACTTTAGGCTGGAGGCATCATCAAAACGCTGCAAAAATGCACAATCTCACCAAGTGTTTTTGCTTAGTTCCTACTGTAAATATCTGAGTACATTTAAAATACGACAAAACTAACTTAAACGTAACTTTTCAGCAATATATAGGAGCTTGTTTTAAGACAATAATTCTTTAATATTGATTTAAAAATTACTAGTTACAGATAAGTGAAGAGATAGAAGTGTAAAAACCGGCCAGTGGGACTAATGCTTCTTTTTCTAAATTGAAAAATTTACCTGAAACAAGCTGATTTATCTTTCTGAAAAGCTACTTAACGTTAGTTTTGTCTGATTTTAAATGTACTCGGACAAAAATACTTGGTAAGATTTTGTGTTTTTGCAGTGGACAGAGATGAGCTCCATCAACTGGAAAATAAAATGTTCTGGTAAAACTTTGTTGAAAGACCTTTTGATTGAACTTCAGTATTTTTGGGTAGAAGTAAGAAATACTGCCACCTGCAGGTGGGAGTTGGCATCGCTTAAACCCAATGTTTTTCACCATTTGGCAAAAAAGTTTCAGTACAATCAATTATTTCCACAATAGTGAAATCATGAAAAACTGGATGGACTAGTTGATGTAATTTGACTTTATACAGATTAAAACTCCTTTGATTTGACTGATAAAATGATATTTAAGCACAAAACTGTTATCCTAAAGGTTGTATCTAGAGTTTAGAGGACCGCATAAAAAGCTGTGGTGGGCTGTGAGTTTATGTTTTTCTCAGAGCAAAAAAAAGTGGGAGTATGAGGCAGATATAGCTGTAGGAGTTCCTTCTTCTTTGAAATGTAACACAAATAGTAAAGTTGAGAACGCCATCGTCTGTGGCAGGAAGAAGTCCTGAGGAACGGTAATAAATGTTGGCACGCTAATGCACATCTGATGTCTGCAGATTTGTTTCTCAAACAGGTGAAACAAATGGAAGATGCTTGTTTGATTTCATGGCTGGAATGTGACGGGAACGCCTCCATTTGTGGGAGCGGAAATGTTTTTAATGGCTGTGCAGTTTTTTTTAAGCATCAACCAGTCAATGAAGATAACGTTTCAATCGCTTCCTGTCGCCAGCGACCATTTGTGTTCCTCCAGTTTCCTTTCTGCAGCAACACAGGAAGAGGAATGATGTTACATAAAACATGTTGCACTGCTATTGTGACTTCCTTTGGAGTATTGATGAAAAACACGACAACATAGGATACGATTATCAGGTATCGCAGTTTTTTCTTCCTTCTGCCCGTTTGCTTTGACTGTTGGAAAAAGGTGCATATCGACGCTGCAGAACAAAACATGACAGCCACACTCAGATGTGGTTCAATGATTTAGATTTCTGCAGTTTTGATGTCTCAGTGAAAATGCAGCAGGGTGATATGCATACAGTTCCTCTGTTAATTGCAGCCTTCTGCACTGAAAATAATGAAGGAAAGTTCAATGAACGCCGGAGACGGCAACAAATCCAGTTTGAAAGCTGCCTGTGGGATGAAAGTCTGCGCTAGATTCACGACTGAGAACGTGAAATGTCAGCGGGTTCATGCAGAGGTCAGGTAATATCTAGCAGCTTTTAAAATGCCTTTGAATCAACAGTCATTTCAGATTTCTTGTACAAAGACAAAGTAGTAAATTGAAAGGTGAAACTTTGGAGCGTCTTCACATCACCTGCTGTTACTTACACTGACTCTTTCCAAGGACGAGTTACATAAAGCACTTACAGCGCTGCTGAAAGTGGAGAATAATGAGGAAAAGCCATCGCCGAACTAAACACCACGACACATTCCTGGCCCTCTAAGTTACACCAGGATGTGAAAGAAAAACTGATTCCTGCAGATCATCCCTGACCTTCGTCTCCATTAACTCATTTGGCTCCATTTCCTCTGTTGCTCACTGCTTTTTACTTTGGATGGTTCACCTCAGGTACTTGAGCTCCACTGTTTCCTTTAGCTGCGTTTTCATTGACCTGAAAATTGCACAAATCAAAATTTAAAAAATACATTTTCTCTTTGGAAACACGGTAATTTTGAAAGAACTTTTGTTTTGCACTAGAAAGAAGTATTTTTTGCTGCATCAAAATTTATTTATTTCATAAAATTACGATGGAAACACTTTTTTTTATATCACACCAGTCATGTGATCAACAACCGGATGTTACTACTGGCTGAAATGATGAAGAAGACAACAGGAGGAAGATGGTGTGTTTTTTAAAGACTTGCCGCCTGAACAGATGTGTCCATGTGTGATTTTTATTACATCTCTTATTTAATGGAAGCACCACAATTGTGAAATTGTTCTTTTTTATTATTATTTACAAGGTTTTGTGGACATTTGCAATTGAAATGCAGCTACTGGCCCTTTTGTCAGTTATATCTAAAGCAGGGCTGGGACTTCAACACATTAATTTCTATTAATTAATTACATTGATTTTAACACCTTACATATTTTAACATTTAATAACTTTGACTAAATGCTTTAAAAAATCTTTTTTTTGTTGTTGTTTTTTTTATACACATTTCCATCCAGAACTTTTGTTTCTTAAAATGTGTAAATCTAATGCCCACATTGCAAACAGCAGCCGTCTCGGCCCACTAAGGGTTAATTTCTGCTTCAAAAATGATCTGATGGACACTGGACTGCTGCTGTGTTAAGTTGTGCCAAAAGGAGTTAGCCTATCATCAAAGCTATTCTAGCATAGCATCTCAATGCTAAACTTGTAGCAGCAGCAGCACAGACGCTGAGCTAATGCTAATGTTAGCGTTAACATTTCTGAAGAATGATCAGGGTTCCTGAAAGCTGAACTTTGCTCCAATCTGATGGTTGAATAACAGATTAAAATCAATAAATATATTTGTTGTTGAGCTAATAAAATGTTTATTTTGTCGATATTTTTTGATTAAAATGTGATTAATTTAGATTTTTCTTCGATCTGGTGATCATATTTGTGCAGCTTGATCCCCGGATCGTCGGCGGCGGTGACAGTCATCTTACTGCTGCAGATGGAAATAAGGACAGGCTCCTGTAGCTTCTCATCTATAAGAAATAAATTAATAATCTTATGGGAGCTGGAGTCAATTTAACTTGTTTTCCTCAAAGGTAATAATCCTCAGAAACTTGTTGTTCCTGTTGACTGTCAGCTGCACCGAGATGTTTACCCCAATATGAAGACAACCTGCTTTTATTCCCACCACCGGCCATGATGAATGTCTAACCGCTGCCGCCGCGCTGTTTAATGAAACCTGTAATCCAATCTAAAACTTATGAAATGTTGCGACAGAGTAAAGCTTTTCCCACAGCTGCACTGTTAATCTCTGAGACTCTCATTGTGAATGTCACAGTTGGTTTCTCACATGTTGTCAGAGAGGAGCTTGTTTTCACTCTGGAGGCATCTCTAAAGAGAATCAACAATGCTTCTGTCTCCAAGTTAAAGGGAAACGGCACGTTTGCTGTTTTACACACAAAAACAACTCTGGTTGCTCTTGTTTCGCATATTTCAGCAAAGAACTAATCGATGACGAGCATGCAGCCGCACATCGGTGTTTTCATTCACAACCTACACGCTTCTGCGAAGGACAATATATAGAGCTTCACTATTTAAAGGGCTTCTCTTTGTTTTGATATGATGGATGAAACTGTAACTGCTGCAGAAATTGTGGGAAAAAATCCTTAAAATGATGAAGACGTTAACATTGGATGAAAAATAGAGCGGCGTTGACCTTTGACCTTGTTTTTTCCCTAATGCCTCCTATAACTTACAGCAGCGCTGGAAGACCCAGTTTGTCGGTTTGGAGAAGATTAGTCCGTTGTGGTAATTTTCTGAATCACAAAAGACAAAAGCGTGTTGGAATATAAACAGCCCGAGGCTGATTGTGAAAAAAGGGTTCCTGAATCGTTAAATTAAGCAACGGGTTTGATTTAATTTCACTCGCAAGGCTGGCTAATGGGAAAATTTATGCAGGGAAATACAAAATTAAAGAAAACAGAAGCAGTATTCTCAGTTGGTGGTAAAAGTTAAAAAAGAATAACAGGAAAAAGTTGTTTTTCTTTGTCTTAAGTCTGGTAAAGATGTATGAAGAGCCTTAAATAAACTCATCTTTGATTAAAGCTGCAACTTTTGGTTTGAGAACATTTATCCAGTGGGAATAAAATTAAAATCACTTTGATCCAGTGACAGGAGTCAGGAATCTGTTAACAGAAAAGATCTCTTGCCCATTTCTGCAGGTTAAAATGTTAGAAAGCTGCACCACAGGGGTCAGATGAGGGGTTTCTGCAAAGCCCCGTTTCTACACGAAGGAAACAAAGCAACTGGAATAATGACAATTACTGTAAATAACAGTAAAATAATCTGAATTAAAATTTAATGATAGAACTGATTAAAGGCAATAGTTGGCCATTTATCTTTGTGACCTACCATCACAAAGATAAACAAAGAATTTTGCCCAAAAGTAGAATTAATGAGGCTAAAATTGAGCCTTTCTGTAACAAATGATCTGGTTAAATATGTTACAAAGCACTGTGTTAGGTACAGTGGAGGATCTGTGATGCTGTGGGCTTGTTAGAGTTGGTGGCAATTTAAACTCATAAAAAATAAACAGAACAAACCTGAAATAGAAAGTTGGTGGCCTTTTCAGTGGAAACGGTTTTCTTCACCATTATCAAGTACATGAGATTGATTGACAGCACTAAGCCCCTCCTCCTGGCTCTGATTGGTTGTTTCTCCAGATAGCAGCTCAGGTAGGAAGTTGAGGTTGATCTTGTCACATATTATCTGCCTCATAACAAACTGTAGCAACATGGTGACAGTTTTAAAAAACATAATCTTTATAAAAGTTACATGCTGCAGTTTTAAAGTTTTACGACTTTTTACTGGAGCTGCCAGAAAGTGTGGGTGGTGCTGTAAAAACCCCACAGCGTCATGGCAGTTCCACCCGAGCAATGAAAAGGTTTTTACCACCTGAGAGACGATAAAGATCTGCCTCCTGGCCTCTGGCCTTGTATCGGCGTATGAAACATGAGCGGAAAGCAGGAAGTGGTGGAGGCCAGCGTCTCATCACCCAGACCGCGCGGACAGCGCCGTCCGTCCCGCCGTCTGTCCGTCCACTCGTCTCATTTCCATCCCAGTGGCGCGCTGGGTAATAGAGATCAGTAATTGGTTGCTATAAATCCCGGCCGAGGACAAGGTGGGTCAGAACAGGCTGATTACTTAGGCATTACAGTCAATCTAAGCAAGTCCTTGAATTGAAAGATTTGGTGAGGTGGATTCTCATTATGGGGCTCAGTGAACGCCTGCGTTTGAGTGAAAGAAGAGGGGCCAAGGTCCCTCTCCCATCCCCTGTTTCAGGACCACATTATGCAATGCTCCAGCGCCCTGAGCGGTGCAGACTTGTAAACAGCCAAACACATTTATTTTCCCTCTGGGGTTTTACAGGAATGTGTTTGTGAGGCGATCGGGGGTCTGCGCAGGGCGTTCTGCGGCAGTCGGGTGTTAAATCACAGATTCAGGGAGCAAACGGCGCCCATGTCTTGGCATCTGCCTTCAGCTTTGCAGAGTGGTGTTTATCTTTCAGTGTCGCCGGCAAACAAGCTCTCAAGGTAATTAGCTCTGTCATTTAACATGAAGCAGATTGATGGCTTTGTGGCGAAATGCACCTTTGTGTTATTTTTCATCTCGGAGCCTGTGAGCTTAATCCATTTTAAGCTTCTCGGGATGAAAAAGAGTCTATGGAAGATGAATTAGGGTGTAAAGCTGATAGTCTTTCTCAGCATTCTCTCCAGCTGAAGGTGTGACTTACTGGATTATGGGAACAGTAGTTTCTGCTCCAACTCCTCTAAGGTCTCTGATGCGCCTTTTTATATTCCTGCCTATTTTGATGCTTTTGCTTTTATTATATGTACACACAAAATCTAAAAGTACTTTTTAGTTTCTAATGCAAATATCTTACTGCACTTAGAAGAAGACAAAAGTAACTTCAGTAAGATATATCCGTTTGGTTTAAGTCTGTAATTCTTGAATATTGATTAAAAAAGTTCCATTTCCACCAGAACAATGGAGTCAGAGCGTCGATTAAACAAGAACTGTACAAAAGTATAAATATTTAGCATTTTAGATTGATTAGAAAAAGGAAACAATAGAGAGACTAAAACTGTTTTTGCTTTTCAGGTCACTTCTCATCTGTAAAAGAAATTGAGTTATTTATTTACCTGCATTTATTAATGTATTTCTAGTTAAAAGTGAAAAATCTGCAGAATGAGCCAATTTTCTCATACAGTTCATCTATTAATCGTCATAATAATTGATTAATTGATTACTGATCGTTAGTTGCGGCCCTTTATATGTTCCACACATTGTGACTGAGACTTTTTTTTAAGTCCCCTTCCTGTTGCCATCAGTTCTCCATAAAAAAGTCTTTGATTCAAAGTGTTCAAAGTCATTTGTCTGCAAAAATAAAGTCAGCCCAAAATGTACAAATCATGTCATGAATAGTAATGGAGCTGTGCTGCTAAATATGAGCTAAATGAGCAAATGTGATAAATTAACTTTGCGTGCATTAAGAATGACGAGCGGGGGGGAAAGATATATGAGGCGGCGTTGCCGTGGGAGCGGTGCAAACCCCCGCCGGGCGAAGTGTTCCCACTCGAGTTAGCATCATCCCTCCACTCCTGGAGCAGCACGCCGCTTCACTTAGCAGCATCCATTTGGGATGCAGCACAAACGCTGTTTTAGCGCTTTTATCTTAATGCACTGCAACCGTCTGGCGCTCTAAAGGCACGATTATGGTACAAAAGGGCGGGGGGCATTTAAACAAGACGTATTTCAACAGCAACTTAGCAACCAAGCTAAACACTGGAGGGCAGATGGCTTTGTGATTCTCATTGCTGATTCACTTCATTTTGCTAAATGGACTCTTTGCATATATTTTAATATAGCACTAATTCTTTGCATCATTATCCCAGTTTAAAGCATCAAACCCTACTGAGTGTGTTTACTGTTGGAGGAGCGTTAATCTGCCACGCAGCAGACTGTTGTCACGTCAACCACCTGCTGCACGCTGTAAGAAAACTGCATCTCAAAGGATCGCAGACGTCTGATGAGTGCCAGAGCAGCAGTTTTTACTCAAGTAAAAGTAAAACGTTGCTGTCCGAGAAATTACTCGAGTAAGAAGGAAAAAAGTGATCAGAGCGTCTGATTTAACACTTAAGACAAAAATGTAAAGTTATGTCCAAGTTCTGGTAAGACGAAAAAGCACTTAAACTAAATAACAGAATTACAAAATAATACAGTTGATAAAAATATATTATATGCTAGAACAGGGGAAATGCTTCTAATACCAAATGTCTCAGCAGGTAGAAAATGCATGACAAAAACAAAGCAAGTGCACAACAAGTCCTTCCTTAAGTAAGCTGTAGATGTATGGAAGAACATTAGGACCACTACAAACTAAAAAACAAACATTCTTTGGTGCATGTCAGCTATGTTATTAGCATATAAAAATAAATGGATAACTATTTCTTCCTTGTTATATGATTTGTAAAAGTGATTTTTTTTTCCACACTGGAAGCCACTTGAAAATGTATTTGGTAGGTTTGAGTTTTAAATCTACATTTACAGCAGAATATTATGATCTCCACCATTTTATCTACAAAAACTGGACATTTTTGAGTTAAAAAAAAGGAAAACATACAGAATTGGAAAAAAAAAAAACTTTTCTGAAAAAAGTTTTGAGCTCAGAAAATTATAATTTTTTTTCTTAAATTTCAAAGTTTAATCTGAAAATTTCTGACAGGGTTTTCACAAATTTTTGACTGAAATTTTCACATTTTTCCTCAATTGTGAAATAAATTTGAGATTTTTCTAAAAGAAAAGCTACGACTTTTTGAGCTCAGTAAATTTCTTTGTCTTTCTAGAAAATTTCTGAGATTCATTTCAAAATTTTTCAGTTTTTTGGTGTAAATTTACTCTTCAGCTTTTCTTTTTTTATTATTTCTACTCCGGCCCTAATAAGACGTTATAGAAACTTGTCCTGAATATTTGTGATTCTGAAATCAGAATGTTTTTCTGTTTTTCTCAGTGGCCCTAATCTTATGTTTTTTTCTTCATTCAGTGAAGTTACTCTTTGTTGATCCAAAAACACTTAATTTCAGTAATTGTAACCAGTTTCTACCCTCCTCCGATTATTACTTATTAACATTTTTCTTTCCTGATTGGCACGGAGCGTCATACGGCGTCTATGACGCTCCGTCTGTCACCCTGTGAGGGCGTTGGCTCGCTTTAAGAGGCCGCTGATTTAATGGCGCGCTGACCTCCCCATCCGCGTCCCGACATGCGACGGCGAGAGAAACCGTAAAGGAGGAAGATGGATTGGCGGACGAACTTGTATGTCTTTCCCCGGATGGCGGGGAGCGACGGGGAATATTCAGGAGGACGGTGGTGTCGGCGGGGGAAATGACAAAATCAAGCATGATGTTGTTTACTTGGAGACAGGTCTTGTAATGTTACATGACATAATGTCGTGTCACATAACATCAAATCATGTTACAGTAATGTGGGCGAGCCTTTTCACCGCACTCCACTGCAGAAAGAGTCAGTGAAGAAAAATTAAATTACCAAAAGAAAAACACAACAGCTCCATTTTTAAGTGTCTAAAATGGAAACTTTGTTTTTGATTTAAATTCCAGCTGATCAGGAAATCACAGAAAATGGTTGAAGAGCATCTTTTATCATTCATTCTGTTTCTTCCAGTTTTTTCTTTCATGTTTAATAAAATTTTCAGCTCTCTTCTCCTCCTGGAGTCTTAGAAATACTCATAAAAAGACAAAAATATCAAAACTCACAACTTGATTGGTTCAGATATAAATCTGTGAAATTTGCTGGTGATGAAAGAGTCCTGAAAGAACTGGGGGAAAAGATGAAAACTGTTTTATAGACGATACTGAAAACACAAAGAGAAAGAAATGATAGCTTTCTTTAGAGATCCACAGATCTCTATTTTATTATTATTCACAATTTAACTGAATATTATGTTTCTGTTTGTTTTGTTGCACATTTTAATTTGACTCAAATGACTGAATCCATATTTTGAGTTTCTTGTTGTGATTAATCAACTTTCATATGTTTTACATTAACTTCAGTTTAATTGTGCTTTTTTTCATCTTTATTTATGATCATATCTGTATCTCACCATGTTCTTCAGCACCATCCGCCACATTGAGCACAGTTTGGTTTTCACAGGTTGGTAGTAATTAGTTACATTTACTTGAGTAACATTTTGGTTAAAATACACTTTTAGGTGTATTTTTATTTTTACTAAGCAAAAGTCTTGATACTGATGATACAAGACAAACTGATGGGAGAGAGAACAGATGCAGGATATGTATATATTATTATTTTTATTTTATTTTTTTTTACATAAATATAATTAATTACATAAATATAAATAATTACAAAAGCATAATTGTAATTTATACAAATTAGGTTGGAAATAGAATAATTTAAATTTATACAAATAATTAAATCTAATTACATGTTATAGGACTGATGTAAACTGACCAACAACAGTTAGTAACAACCATCATATTCAAATAAAACCAACATGTCAGCTTATAAATGCAAGTCTAATGAATATGAAACACTAACAAAAATAAACCTGAAGTGATTTAGTAAAACTGAAACTTTTTATTCCGTTTACTCATTTTATTTAACTAGAATAAGTAGATTTTACTCCAAACTATTTCAGATTTAAGAAAAAAAACTCTCACAAAGTTTAAAAAGTTCTTACATTAATTTTGTTTTACTTAACACAGTAATGGATGATTTATGTTTTATTTTACTACTTTAACCTTTTGATTCTGTTATTTTCTCCCCTCTTTATGTTTTGTTTCCTGTTGCAAACTTCCCTGAAACCAAGCCAGCGTTTCCTCCTCTCCTCTCATTTCTGGGGTTTCTGAGTGGATTTAAATGTGTTGCTGTGTATTTCTGGAATAATAAACCTGCCTAATTACTTTTTTTAGCCCTGGAAAGCACTCTGGGTCGCACATGTTTCACAAAAAGTGCCGCAGAACGAGGCTTCGTTGCTGTGATGTACATCGTTCTGGACTCAGTTCCTGTTTTATTTTAATATCAGAAATCCCATTTTGGTTCCAGCAGCCGGTGCTTGTTAGTTTAAAAAATCCTTCTGTCTTCTTGTAGGAATTTTTTTTTCTCCGTTTGTCATAAATTTAGATTAAACACAGCCTCGCCACAGCCTGGTCATTACCTCCAGTCTCATAGGAAATTAGCTGTCACTTGGCCGTACTCAGAAGCCATCAGCCTCCAGAAGTGAGAGTCAAACAGCAGCACTTCATCTAAAGGTCCTTTCAATAAGCATTAGTTATCTTGTAATGTGATCCCATAAATCTTCACATGAATCTTGTTACATCGTGTTGTTAGAGCTGCATACTTGTGAATCAAAGCTGCAGACTGTATATGAGTATTATTTGACGCTTGGGGTTTTATGTGGCGTTGCTGCCTCTCTGGAGGAAGAAGGAATCCCTGCAGGTTCTGAGCCGACACTCTGGAATTACAACGTTCAGGAAGAGTGGCCACGTTTTTTAAACTCACAGGCTCAAATCCTGCACAAACACAAAGTCTTACCAAGTATTTTTAGTTTCTAGTGCAAATATTTAAGGGCAATTGAAGACAAAACGAACTTTTCAGAAAGCTGTATGAGCTTGTTTTAAATCAATAACTCCTTAATACTGATGAAGAAATCCTACATTATTTCACCTATAACAAAACATTTTCCCATGTTTTAAATGAAATAGTCTGCCAGTGGAACTAGCACTTTATTTTTATTAATTATTGACTTAAAACAAGTTTCTATATCTTACTGAAAAACAGAAGCTGTTGGGAAAACATGCCCTTTTGGTGTTTTTTTACTTCACTGCACTTTTTACTTTTACTATTATTATAAAGTTGAAATATAAGTTGAACTAGAAACTAGACCAAAAATACTTAGTAAGATTTTGTGTTTTGTAGTGAATGAAGTTATTCAGGCAGCTTTAACTACATGATGGAGGCTGCAGATCCCGTTGCTATGGCGCCTGCACTGCAAAAACACAAAACGTTACCATTTTAGCTCCATTTCATGTCTAGTTTCAACAGAAATTAAATAAAACTATCTTACAGTTAAACTTTTCAACAAGATACAGGAGCTTGTTTTCAGTAAATAATTCTATAATATATGATCAAAAGTGCTACTTCCACTGGCAGATTATTTCAATTATAACAAGACACATTTCCCATATTACAAGTCAAATAATCTACCAGTGGAAAGAAGATTTTCTGCTCAGATTAGACCCAAGTTGAACTTTTTGGATCACTGTCCTCACAGTGAAACACGGTGGTGGCAGCATCATGCTTCCAGGATGGTTTCTGCTTTGTACTCGGGGCAAATGAATGTTGTAATTACATTTATAAACACAGTATTTATGTGATTTTTTTTTTTAGCACACCTTTAAAAAAAACCAGCGTTAAGTCAGATCTGCATGAGTTCAGGAAAACTAAAAGTGATTTTGCTGAATATTTTTATGATAATGTTGATTCTAAATTAAGCAAATTTCAGTTTTATGCCAGCTTTAGCATCCCAGCTGTTAGAAATATACATGAGGTCAACACCCAGAATGCAGAGTGTTGCAGACTTTGAAATTCAACATGTAGATTTTTTTTTTATTCCCTGATTATTAGTTGAAGACTTTTCCGTGGAGATTTCCGCTCCGTTTTTGTTGAAGTTGTGAGCAAACGGTGTTCAGTCGTCCTGTTGCAGTAGAAAGAGCCGTCTTCGCCCCATCATACCTCTCAGTTCCTTTGGAGTTTTGCTCTCTGATGTTGTTTGTCCATGAGAACCTGCTGTGCCACCAGCTTCAGAGCCGACCGACACCATATGTTTGCATTTCTGGGTTTTTGGGGTTTTTGCATGGACTTCCATTAATTAAAGCACTTTGTTAGCAAAGACAGCACAGCCTTAAAAGAGATGAATGGTTTCTAAATTTATCTTCAAGCGGTTGTGGACTCTCTCTCGGTTTGGAGGCGCAGACAGGAACACCGACTGGAAGCCTTGTTAATGTCGGCTACTGCTGTGAAGCGGAGCCACCTAAAAATACTCTGCTTTCAGGGCGGCGGTGCGGTTTCAACGGTTTTACCTCTGAAGGAGAGCGCTGCGGATCGATCCGTTTGGTTGTGTTGTTGTGACTTTGGAGCCGGACAACTTGTTTGTTTTGGTCTGTTTAACACTGTTTCCTCTGGACTGAACATGGAGCATTTCTGGGTTTGAACCAGTAAAAAAATGAAAATTAAACGTAGGATTTTGTCATTTGAATGATTGTTGTTACTGTTTCCTATTGACAAAGGTTTGGAGGAGTGTGTGTCTATTTTCCATCTAAGATACGTTTAAGTTCATTGCAGCTTAATAAAATTGCTCAGTATAATTTTAAGTATTTGAAGTTATTTCAAAAGATATTTTCTATCATTATGCAACTGTTATTAAAACATGTTTTTTACATATTTGTTAAAATTATCACCTTGACAGTATGTGAAACAGATAATCTGTGAAAAAAAATCTCCTCTGCTGCTACCTGTACTAATTACAACCAATCAGAGCCAGGAGGCGGGTCTTAGCGCTGTCAATCACCTCGTGCACGCCTTCTTTCTGCTACACAACAGCTGCATGTCTTGAATGCTAATGCTGGTTAGCATGGCCTCCAATAATGGTGGAAAAACAGTTTTCCTGGAATCATAAGTTGTTTATCTGCCGTTAGCACATTTAGCAGCGAGTAAACGAGGTTGATTGGCAGCGTTAAGACCCTCCTCCTGGCTGTGATTGGTTGTTCCTGACCGGGAGTGATGCGGTTCTTTAGACTGTAACTTCAGGAGGAGGTGGAGAACATCGATCTGTTCATAGTCTCATACTGTGACAACATGGTGACAGTTTTAACAAATATGTTAAAAACATATTTTTATTTTTATAAAAGTTACATACTGCAGCTTTAAATTGGATGATTTTTTTTTAAAGATGAGTGTCCATCAAGAGTTGGGATATTTTAGCCAACGTTTAATTATTTAGTGTTACCATGCAAAGAAAAAAATACCTTGAAGCATTTCATAACTTATTTATTATTTCAAAATTCATTTATTTCATTTCATTTTTTAATTTTATGTGGGGTTTTTCAGTATAAACACTCCAGACTTTCTTCTGTTTGTGAGAAAACATAAAATAGAGTGTCTAACATTTCATCCCGATGGACACGAGGGGTCCAGCACTTAATTATTTAATGTTGCTATGGAACAAAGCAACATTTGTTCCATAGCAACATTATGGAACAAATGTTGTTCCATAATGTTTCCAAATATTTTTTGGAAAATGTTCCAAAAAATATTTGGAAACATTTTCAAGCTTATTTCTGATTTCACAATTCATGTATTTGAATTCATCCTTTATTTTTATGTTTTTTTCTTTAGGATAAACATTAACAAATGTCTTTTTTTCCCTTTTATTTCAGAGCAGACCTGGAATAAAAAATTAGTTAAAAATCAGGCGTACAGATAAACTGTACATATACATTTGTGTGATTTAATTTTCTCAAGGAAAATTAGAGACACTTCAGAGTAAATAAATCCTGATTTGCAGTGAAACGTCTTCGGTTCGTTCGCGCCACAATCACATTAACAGAGAATTGATTTTCGCTCGGCGTGTTAAAAACGCACACAGACGTTAATGTAGTTACAGCCAGTCTATGGCCGTTAGCTGAACTGTCAGCTGTGTTTCTGTTCTGCTGCGCGTCCTGAAAGTGCTGTGGAGAGAAAAAAGTCTCTCTGGCTGCTGTCAATACGTCGATACACCTGGCTCATCAGAAAAATATGCAGCGCTGCGTCTTCACCCTCATGCAGATGAGGAGCTGCTGCCCAAACTTTCACACCTCTTTACGCTTTTCACCTTTTTGTTTAGAGTTTTGCCACCATGAAGTCGAGGAAAAAATATAATTTTGTAAAGTTTTTGGCAGAATCTCAAAAGTGTGGTGTGCATCTGTGTCGTGAAGAAATGTAGCCCCTCAGCATTATGCTGCTACCTCCATGTTTCATCATTTGGACAGTCTGTGTTGTACACTAAACTAATAACTTAAAAACAAGCATGCAGAAAAGTTACTTATGACTTAGTTTTGTTTTATTTCAAATATGCTGAGATATTTGCACTAAAATCTAAAACAAAAATAATTGGAAAATTGTGTTTTTGCAGAGACTGTAAAGATGACAAAACATTTCTAAAAAAATTATCAGTTTTTTCTTTCCTGTAACATTTTGCAGTTATAAAGAAACTTATTTTTCTGTTCTGACCCAAAATGTCTCTTTGGATTCTAAAGTTTGCAAACTCTTATTCTAGAAACTAACTAAATTTGACTTTATTTGTGATTTGATGTCATTTTATCACCAGATTTTATTTTCTACCACAAATAATCTTTTTATTTTTGGTAGTTTAAACACTTTGGATGCTGTGAGGTGGATCTGGTTCGGGCATGTTTGTATCGGACGTTTCGGTCGGAGTGACAGCTGCGGTCAGTAAACCAGGAAGTGTTTCAGAGGACAGGAAGTCGATGTAAAGCTGGGTTTACATCATTTCTGCCTTTGTGACACCATGAAAACTCACACATTCACTCACACCGAGGCATTACTGTCACTAGTTTATAGAGGAATGATTCTCATTTCCTCTTGAGCTTCCAGGGACGTTTAGGGAAAAGTTTTCTTGATGGTTTGTTTTATTAAATCTGATGAAGTATTCGGGAAATATTTCTACATTTCAGTCAAACATTTGCTGGAAAACAGAAATTTGGAGACTAATGTTAGAAATGTTGGAGAAAAAAACTGAAAATTTTGACTTTTGAAACTGAAAACCTACAATTAATGTAAGATTCTTCCCCATGATGAACATAGGGCTGCGATTAATGATTACTTCAGTAATTGATTATTCTGACAAATGATTAGATAAACAATTACCACATTTTTCAGATTTTACATTTCAACAACTTCATACAATATTAGAAATGCATTAAAAATCCAAATATATTATTGCTTTAAAAGGTAAAACAGCACTCCATTAGTAAACAACTGACCAAAAATACTAAAAAATACTTCAAACATCATCAGACGTCTTTCTGCTTCGCTTTGTATCAATAGAGTGAATCTGGTGATTATTTTTCTTAATTAATAATTCAATGCCAAAAGTGCTTAATGGATTTTTTTTTTTGCATTATTTGAAACAGGTGATGCTAAAACTGCAACTTTATGAGTTCATTGTTGAACATATTTTCAGACAAAAGTGTTATGTTTTTTCTTTATCTTAAATGCAAATTGCATTGTTTTTTTTGTTGTTTTTGTTTTTTTTGCAGTTTTGGATTAATTGTTGCTCTGATTGTGTTGTTCTTGCGCTCCAGTTGATTATTATTTAATCGATTAATCTGATTAATCATTTTGGACCTGATTTAAGTTGCTGAAAGATGAAGGTTCCCCTTATTTTTAGCTTTCCAGCAAAATGCTAAATGTCCTGCCTGTTTACTCCAGTTAACGATTAATTGATTACCAAATTAGTTGATGGTTATTTCAATAATTGATTAATCTGATTAATCGTTTTGACCCTAAGCTGTTGCTAAAAGGTGAAGGTTCCCTTCATTTTTAGAAAATTGATAAATGTTTTGTCCCAACATTGATTCCTTTGAAGTTCTAAGGGTCTGAATACTCTAGGTAACGATTAGTCGATTACTAAATTATTTGATGATTATTTCAATAGTCAGTTCATCCGATTAATCGTTCCAGTCCCAGGCCGAGACTCAAACCTGTCAGAAATGTCCATTTCTGTGATTTGTTTCATTTAAGGACAAATATTTTCGAGCAGCAATTTGTTCGTTTTTTTTTTTGTTTTCACGTCCTAAAGACAAACATAATTACTTTTTAAGCCCAGACATCTATTAAGTGGCAGAAAATTGCTCTGGAATTCAAACAAAGGAAAGAAAGCGAGCAGACTGAATGTTTCTCCTCAGCAAGGCAGATAGCGCTCTCAACAAAACCAGAAAATCACCTAACAGGTGCCCTTGAGACGGCTGAACAATTACATTCTGATTCATTAGCAGCCTGCAATGTCAAGCCACTTCTGAATGCTTCTAATGTCTGTTTCTATTATTCTTTGTTCTCCTCTGCAGAGATCAATATGGGAGAGTGAGGACTTGTGTTGATTCTTTATGTCTCCAAACAGAAGAAAAGTTTAAGGACAAAAAAGCAACAAAGTCTGAAGGTACAGCGACGTGTCGGCTAGCCGGCTAACAATAGTGGAGCTAGCGCGTGTTGCTAGCCAGCAGACTGGAACATCATGCTTCAGTAAAGCTGCAAGTGGTGCAAAAAGAACAGAGAGGCAACTTTGTGCATCAGGGCCGCTCATTCGATTATGTGAAATAATCTACCTTAAGAAACGCGCGAGTGAATGCTAAACGAGATTCCCCCGTGCGGCTGATGATTACCATTTTGTCTCCAAATTGAAACCAAGCCGAAGGTAGACGCTAATTTAAATAAGGGAATCTAAAAGAGAACTGGAGGTAAAATCAAATTCTGACGGGAAGCAGAACTGATGGAAACGTGAAGCTAAAGTAACCTTGACGCGCGGCTTCTCCCCGCCACGCCATAATGTGTTTCATTGTGTTTGTGCCGTATTGTACGCTCCCCTCATTCATAGCCCAGCTCTGCTTAATGGACTAACCTGCCAAACTCGCAGCAGCACAAACACAAAGGGCCTGCTGTTTTTAAAATGATTGAGCCATGGCTTGTCAGCAAGAATCTGCTCTCGCCCTTGAATGCTAATTACGTGATATTTATGCAAAGTCACGAGCCGACTCCCGGAGGATCTTAGACTGGATTTCTGAACTCTTAAAACAAATCTTAACGTGTTGTCAGCATAACAATGTCAATAAAATGACACTTCACTTTGTGTCAGGAAGGCACTTTTTCTTCCTCCCAACAGAAAAGGCTTTCAGATCCCCCACCCTCACTCAGCCCATCACAATCTGACACAGTTTCTACAATCAGCCTGACAGCTGCCCTAAAACAAATGAAAATGTATGAACTGAAAATGCTAATGCAGCCCGACTCATTGTGAAAAGTTTCTGTTTAAATGTTTGCTGAAATCACTGCGCAGGGTTGTTTTATGAATCATTTTAATTGTGTTTGTGAGCCTTTGACTAGTCGCCGTTCCTGCAGAAACCAAGACGGAGGGTGATTATGTGCTGGTTACTTGCATCCTGATGACCCGGTTGAAAATCAATTGCTGGGGTGGCGGGATCGAGTTAATTACCGCGCCCCTCAATGGCAAATAACCATAATTGAATCATGAGTTTTTTCGCTGAATCACGTGATTTTCCCAGCAGCCTGGTGGTTGTCAGATTCTCTGGACCATGAAATTAATACAGGCGAGGCGCTGAAATGAGCCACAGCTGCAGTCAAGTAAAACTACAGGACACTGCAGATCATCCAACAAAAACTTACATTCTGCAGATAAGAGGAGAAGTTCTGAAACGGCCAAAAATCACAAGAAAAGGCCGTTTATTTAAAGCAAGAAGTCACTTCCACTTATGGACTGCAGTCATGTTATTGTCAGGTCAGCAGTTTGAATATAAATGCATCTCGTTAACATAATTATCAGTTTCAGTCCTTCTCTGATTGGCCGGCTTTAAATTTTAGAAATGTTCATGATTGGTCGATATTTATTTGAGACAGCTGATAATGTTTTTATTGTTTCCAGTTATTAATCAAATGATTGAGCACATTGGATGTTATTCATTTCATTAAATTTTACAGATAATAATAATCCAGCAATAAATCAGACATTTTGACGATGGCAAAGATCCATTAAAGGATGGAGAACTTCAAACATTTACAAGTTAAATTTCTGAGGTTTTTTTCTGTAGGACCCTTTTTAGCTCATAGCTAAATAAGATTAATCTTATTTGTTTTATTTCTGAGCTCAATCTACAAATTTCAGGGGGGTTTTCTCAGAAATTTGAGCTCAGAAATGTCCAAGTTTTTTCTAGACAATTTGAGATTAATCTCAAAATTAGATTTTTTTTTCATTCAGATTTATTACTTTTGATCTTAGAGAATTTCATTGTGATCTCTTTTTTTTGCCTGAGCTCAGAAATGTGCAATTTCTGAGATTATGTTAAAACAAGTTGTTTTTTTCCCTCAAACATTTTTAACTTTTCAAGCTCTGAAATTTCCAAGATTTTTCTAACACATTTTCTGAGATTAATATAAAAAAAACTTCTGACTTTTCTCTTGCAAATTTACAACTTTTTCAGCTCAAAAATGTTCATGTTTTCTAGAAAATTTCTGAAATTAATCTCAAAACTTCAGATTTTCTCTTGCAAATTTTCAACTTTGAGCTCAGAAATTACCCAGAGTTATTTTTCTAGAAAATTTCAGATTTCAGAGTTTTTTTGTTTTTTTTTGGCAAAATGTGCTCCTTTTTTCCACCGACAGCGGCCCTAATAAGCTGTTGTTCCTTTGGGTTTCCTCCAGTCAGCTTGGTGACATTTAGCAGCAGATGCCTCCTGCAGGATTCCTCTGCAGCCACAGACTTTTCTGTATTACCTGCTTGTGCCACCAGGTGAAGCCCCTTACTTTTTAATGAGATGGAAAGACAAGGGAGTTTGTCATAAGCGTTGGGCTTAATTTGTAAAAATGAGCACAACTCCTTCCCCTGCAAGTCAGCGACAGGGAGGGGGGGCATTGTTCCAGCCTGCCTCTGCTAACTGTGTCAGTTGTGTTAATGAACTGTGCTGCAGAAAGTAGTAAAAAAATCTGTGGCAGGTTAGCAGCTTAGCTTGTGTCGGCTCCACAGAGCCGCAGTTGCAGCGGCTAGCTGCTAACGAGCAGCAGAATCTGAAGCTCTGCCTCCAATCAGGTCCAGCAGCTGCAGCAACATGTTAGCAGCGCTGACGAGGGTCTGGGATTGTAAACTGGGTTCTGGAGTGTTGGTGGTTTTCACTGGGACACACACTCACACACACACACTCACACACACATGGCAGGTATGAGTGTGAAGGAGACGGGGTTAATTAAATCAGAGTTTTGGTCCTTTATCGCTGCACCAACTTCTATGAGACTCCCTTTATATATCTAATAAGAAGAAAAGTTTTTAAAACGAGTCACATGTGAGCCATGATGATTTTACAGTAAATCAGGCCCTCAGGGGCCCCTTGAAGAAGCTGCTCTGCTTTAACACACCTGAATCAATAATTAGAGTGATTACGCCTGGTAGGACAGCGACCCTGGAGGACTGCCACGTTTAATGTTGTACAACTTATTTATGTTTCTAGGGCAGGTATACTTTTTAGAGACTTGGAGGCTGTTGGTGATGTGCCAAAACTTTTTATTTTTACCCTGAACAGTGATTTTGTTTCATTCCAGATCTGGAAAAGAAGCTGTTTTTACTCCATTCTGCCAGTTTTGTCTTTTACTGCCAATAATGAATTGGTTAAATATAAGAAGAAAAAAACATTCTTGTTGATGACATTGCAGTTTAGGGTTTCCTATTTCAAACATTGCAACTTTTATTTTTAATAATATTGAAAATTGTAGGTTTTTACCTTTAAATATTCCTGCTTTCTAGTGCAATTATCACAGTTCATTTAAAATAAGACAAAACTTTTTCCATTTGCAGGTTACTTCACTAATCTGAACTGGAACTGAGTTAAATTAAGCTCCTATATGTTTCTGAAAAGTTACTTGTAAGTCAGTTTTGTCTGATTTCAAGTTAACTGCTCTAGAAAGTAGATCAGACAAACTTGGTGAGGTTTTGTGTTTTTGCAGTGTAGCTTTGGTTTCCCCTTCTGTCGTTTTACTGAGGCTGGAATAAAAGAGAGACAAACACTATAGTTCTGATTGCTTCAGCTAGCACAAATTCATCATAAAACTTTTAATATTTACAAATCTGAAAAGTTACTTGTATGTTAGCCTTGATATAATTTCAAGTGCACAAGAAACTAGATTAAAACGCCGTAAGATTTTGTTTTTGCAGTGTAAAATCCTAATTAGAAAATGTTGACCATCAGATTCCTAAAAACTTGGAGTTGTTTCTCGGCTCCTGCAGAAGGATCTGTCCCTTTTTTTTGCCGTCTCTTTAAATCACATCCCATCCAACTGTCATGGTGAAAAAATCTATTTCTGCCAACTCACAATTTCTGACAAATCCACTTAATAAGTCAGCATCTAATCAGTCCAATTTGAAGACGGGGATGGAGGGAAGGATGAGAGGAGAAAGCCAAAGGAAAGATGAAGTGGTGGCGGGTGGGAGGGGGTGTCGGCGGCGCCCACCCCTGCCTGGCCCTGACACCTTGTGAAGAGTCCTCATTCATCACACGGCGCAGGGCTTTAGCCCCGTAAATCACTGTGGATAAAGGACGCGCCATAAAGAATGGAATTGTGAAGGTAAGGGTTTTAAATCCCCCTAGATGATCCGAGATAAACACAGAGAGACTTTTGACAGTCCCTCGTTACCGCCACAAGCGAGAGGAGCTGTCACCGCTCCCTCCTCGCCTTTCATCTCTTGGTAACAGTCTGGCTGCTAATATCCTCAATTATCTCTGCAATATGTTGCTGGGAAAAAGGGAAAGTTCCGAGGAGGCATTCACGCAGCCTGAAAGTTTTTAATTTGACAGCTTGTGGTGTAATGATGAGTAGTGAAGGGGGGGACGAGGGGGCAGCGGCCCGTTTTAGGACGGTGACAGGTGATTGGGCCGGACTGGGACCGGCTCCGGGATGTCAGGAAGGCAAATAGACGTTTCAGAGGAAAATGCTGCAGTATCCCAGCTGTGAACACCAACGGGTTTCATTTAGGGGAGGGAGGGGAAATATTTTCATTGAGAGAATCTTTTATTTCTAATCGAATGTTTTTCCTCATGTCTGCTACACATGAGGTTAATCAGCGCTTTCCACAACATTTAAAGTTTCCATCAGATGTTTTTACCCACTAAACTTGGACATGGATGTAAATAAACTGAGCCTGCTATGATTTATATCCAGTGTGTCAAAATCATTTTTATTTTGTGCCACATTTAAATCATCAATGTCCTCAAAGGGCCACATGTGGCAGATATACATAAAACTAGCTATTAATAAACTAAAATATAGTTTTCTCTGGATTCAGTTTGTAAATTATATTTAACATCTTTTCACATTTATGTAATTTGGCCTTGGAGAAATAAAAACTGATAAGGTTTGATTGATAAGAGATAATTTAAGCACAAGTCGTCATGGACTTGTATTTCTGTGGTTTCTGAGGTTTAGAGAACCACAGAAATGGATCTGGTGTCTGTTTTCACATTTACTTGAGTAACCTTTTGGGAAAACTGTTACTTTTAGGAGTATTTTTACGACATTGTGCTTTCTACTCTTACTAGAGTAATGTTATTATGAAGGACCGGTTCTCTTACTTGAGTAAATTTTCTGGATGCTCTGCCCTCTGTGAGTAACTTCACTGAATGAAGAACAAACATGTTTAACCAAACATTTACCTGACACAGACCTGCAGTTTTTGTTACTTTATGTTTTGTATTGAAAGGAGCTGAATTTTTAAACATTGTTTTTAAGTCTGACAGACTCGCCTTGGTCCCTCCAATCACACTTGATGCCATTGTGGTCAAACGTCTCGATCATCAGACCAAGAAACGTTGAACTTCAGCTCTTGGTCTGTTTTGGTGATTGTGGTCTCCCAGTAGATCCTGTGGTAGACCAAAGCCTTGATCACTCATTGATCGTTTCAGATCACTCTAATCAATCACCTTCATCTAAAGTCAAGTTGTTGAATCTTGGAAGCAAAGGTCTTATTAGTAATTAAAGTTACCAGAAAGTTATTGGAGAGCCAATCATTGATTCTAGACAACTGTCCCTCTGGTCTGATTTAAAAGCTACAGTTGGATGTCTGTGGCATAGATGTGGTAGAAAATAACAGAAAAGGACAAAAAAAGCCAGAAAGTAGAATCATTTAAAGGATAAGCTATTGTGGACCTGGAACTGAGCCTTGAATCCTGCAAGGTAAGCAGTTACAGTCAGAGAACAGAATTTCCTCTCAGCTGGTTAGAAACTCTTGAGGTGTTTTGTTTTCTCCATTTTGCTCAGAATCCGGTTCAGCTTTGATTCCATCCACGTGACAGAAAACTGGTTCGAGGTGGACGGTGACGGCGGACCGAAGCTTTTATGGACCCAATCACACTCAGTGATTGGTTGTTGAACCTTGGAAGCAAAGGTCAACGCTGACGTTGTTTAGGTTCTTCTCCGATTGAATGAAGTCCAGTTTGGGCCATGATGAATGCATGGAAACATCTCAGTGCAGCTGTTAATGGGCTCTTAGACAGATGAGGAAGCTTCACAAAGGCAGGTCAGTCGAGTGCGATGATGGTGATGATGATGATGATGATGGTCAAAGTGCATAGCCATGGAGACTGGAGGGGCACAAGGTCGTTGCAGGAAGGTTGGCTTCCAGAAAATATCTTCCCTCCAAACTGCCAAGGTAGTAATTATCTTTTTTCCCTACCTGATTTATTTACACACAACTTCATGTTGGAGGATAAACCGATCGATCATCCCAGCGTCTCCAGTCATAAGTGAACGCGATAAATCATGGCTTTGCTCTCAGGTTTATGAAGTATTGGCCATCCTGCAGGTGTGCTGTTGCAGAGTAGTTGGTGGTCCAGGAGAAAATGTTAAAATGCCTGGATTTTACTCCAATTTATCATTTCAAAAGGTTTTCTTGGTGTATTTGAATGATTTTACTCTGTCTCTTTGAGCAGAAGTATCAGAGCTGCATATCTTGTCAACTTTTGGAAATTCTCGTTTGGAAAAACTCCAAGCCTGTTAGACGTCCTGTGAGAGTAACGACTATCGATTATTATAGTGATCAATTACTCGATTGAATATTCTGAAGATTAATCTCAGAATCTCATTTTTATCCAATATTTTAACTCCATTAAATATGCAAATATGCAATTCCCTTTTAGGTGAGAAAATAAACAATTTATTCCTCAAAATTCCATGAAATAGCTCTAATTTAATGAGCCCTTGAAGATTTGTGGCATGTTAATTTGAATATGATGGGTATAGGACGGAGTGTACGCTGTTTTTTTAGCTAAGCCGTATAGCACAATTTATCATTTTTCTCTCTTTCTACCAAAAACTGGATGAGAAAGTTTTCAGTTTGGTGCTTTAAAGGATAAATTTGTTACCAGAGATTTCATAATTCATTTATGTTATTTCTGTTGTTTTGTTTATTTATTTTGGATATTTAAAATGTTTTCTAGTGCATTGCAGTGTTAAATGTTCACTAGAATTTAAAGTTTATTGAGCTTTGAGACTGTGTGCCTGCATTTTTATGTCATTGGTGCTACTTAGAAATGGTCTGAAAACAACAATATTATCATTTATCGCAATAACTTCTGGGGCAATTTATCGTCCAGCAATATTCATCGTGCTGTACAGATTCTAGATTAATGTGTGAAAGGACTCAAATTCTTTCATCTTTTTTAATGTTTTTTCATCTTGTTGACGTTTTCTGGTGTCAGGTTTGGTGTTTCCATTTCCACGTTGGGAGATTCAAGGTAGTTTCCGTCCCTGCCGTTGCCGGTTTTCTGTTGCTGCAGAAATTGCTCGGGTTTATTCAGCTTCCATCGCTAAAAGACAAAGTCAATAGCTTCTGTGGCATAATGACTGAGTACGCACTTTCCAGCTCACATTAAGGGCTTTTTCTTGATAGATAAAAGTCCCAAATAATGCCTCCTGTGATGGAGTGAAACCAGGATAACAAATTGGCCCTTTGTGATAACAACCCCCCCCGTGAGGTTCCCCGGCGTGAAAAAGATGGACTGGCAGCTTTGAGGAGAGTCAGGTCTGCAGCAGCGCGGCGCCAGGGGAGCGGCTCCGTGCCCTACAGAAGGATGGATTGTGTAGATTTGTAATGGTTCCTCTGCTTTTGACAAAATAACCCAACCTGCAACCTTCATTCTCATTGGTGGAGTGAAAGGGCAGGAGCAGAGGAGCTGGTCTGAGATAAGTGAAGTCTGTCGCTCTGAATGCTGTTATAAATCGCAGCTATCTGAGCTGTGTGTGTGAGACAAGCAAGCTGTCTCCACTGACATCCTCCTTTCGACTTGACATGCAAAAAAACAAATTGATACAAAGCAGAGACGAGCAGCGAAGGCTGAGCAGTGGGAGGTGATGCCGTGCTGAACCGCTGCAGACCAAGCTGCAAAGTGCTTTTCCTGAATTTAAATAATGTGCACACTCTTAAAGCCTGCAGGACAGAGGGATCTGAGGCCTTCTCTAATTAAACTCCATGGATTGTTCCTCCTGATTCGGAGCGTGGTTTAATTCTGCAAAGTGTCTCTGAGACGCAGCGTGATTCTGAACTTTGCCCAATTATTTACCAAACGCTGCGAGGAGGCTTAAAAGTTGAGAAACGTGGTGCAATTTAACCCTGAGGTGTAAAACACCCACCTGGTTCTGACCCGACCCAACCGCACAACCGAGGTGCAGACGGGTCATCTGTTTATTTAAATTTTCATTAGGAATCATTCATACAGCCATCACCCTCTTTATAACAGTAGAAATACAAGACGCTTTTATTCAGATTCTAATTAGACATATTTCTTTATCAATAAATATTTAGGTCAGAATCGAACGACTGAAAAGTTAAACCATAAAGAGACAGAAGAAAACAAAAAACCTGACATGCACATTAGAAATTAATTAAGAAGTTATTTCAACTTGTACTTAAAAAAATATATATATTTGTATGATTCAAATTTTAATTACATTTTCCCTCTTAATTATGTTGTTGAATTATGAAATTACTCTTTAAATATTTAAAAAATAAATGGCCAATTTTATTTAAATGATCACACATGTCACTGTTATCTGTCAGTAGCAGGAAGGCAAATTGGAATCATTTTAAGGAGAAACATTTAAAAACCAAAGTACAGAAATGATGTGGAAGAAAAGAGCAACGCTGCATTGTCTGGTATTTTCGACTAAATATAATTGCAAAAATTGTAATCTTAACAGAAGCAATGCACAAGTTTACGTTGACATAACTTATTTTTTTTAATGCATATATACCACAGTTATTTTAACTTAAAGAACTGAGATGAGAATTGTTTTAATTTAAAAAGTTGCATTCTTAAATTTAAGTCCAAGATGGTTTAAAATGGATCATTTTCACTTCTTCTTCCTCTTTGTTCCTGAATCTTTTTATTTAACCTCTGCCAGATAAAAACACACTTTTTCTTTTGTTTTGATGCTTTTTGCTTTCATAATTTAAAGACCTTCAGTCAGTAAAGGTGGTTTTCTGTCTCACTTGATCAAAATGTAAACAGGTAAAGTAAACAGCTGGAAGTAGCATCACATTCTTCAGATGAACTTATACAAACAATCTTCTGTTTTAGCTATTTAGATCAAGAACTGTCAAAAAATACTTCAGACAATTTCCATTATTTTAGGTTCCCATCGTTGCTTGGAAGTATTAAATTACTTCATTTTAAACAAATAAAATCTGTAATATTTGTTTAATTTATGTGACAGTAAATCAAAAAGTAATAAATATTAAACTTCTGTCCTTTAGCTGGACGTAAGATCTTTAAATCAACCTTAAATCTTCAGTAAAAATGAAGATTACAGCTAAATATAATGTTAGTTATAGATAGTTTGAGTGCAAATCAAATGTTTGGACACTTTGTCTCTGAGTTGATCCTTTTTTTTCTTGTTAAATATATATTTTTTGGCTTGAGAAGGCAGCAGAAATAGAAACAGCCTAAAATAATGAGCTGTAAATGTTTGTTCTGTCATTACATGGTCACAGTGTTATGACTGATTGCTCTCTGTATATTTGCTCGGTACAAAGGTCATTTAAAATGGCCAAGATTGCTTCAGAAATGAGGCCAAAACTCACCCGCATCCCCCAGCTGCACACTTAATTGAACAAAAAGCCCAGATGTAATTATGCTGAGATCCACTGGTGCTGTAACGATGCGGCAGCGGTATTGATCAGCTTATTAACTTACACATTCACACAGTCCAGGCTTCGGCTGCACAACCTGTGGAGCCTTCAGTCTGTTCCTGGGTTATTTAGCGTCAAGTTCCTGCTTTTTAACTTGGACTAACTGAAATTATTTGGCAGTTTTAGATCTGTTTTAGTGACAACTTCATCATGACTGGAGCTGATCCCAGTTTGTCGACTGAACGAGAGTCAACATGTCAAAGTTTGGATCTTTTTGACATGTTTTCATCACTTTTGTTTTAATCTTTATTAATTGGAGAGAACTGGAAGGAAGACATTTTTTATGTATTTTTGATTGATCGAGACTTGGTGTTGGCCAATAAGTTAAGATCGACAACCATTGATTTGGAATTAGTGGCAATAAAACTTGATCGGGAAATCCCCAGATTGGGTCGTGAAAAAGTCAGATATTGACTGTGTGTTATTGTTTTCTTTAAAACTTTTTCTTGACCTTGTTATCTAGTTATCATAGTTTTGACAATTAGTAGCAAAGCACTGCATGCCTTTTAAATCTTTGGATTTAAGATTTAGCGTTTATGTTGATAGTGGACAAAACCAATGCCAGTCCTGTTTGGCTTCTGCCTGCAGCAGAGAGATGGAGGCGTTGCGCTGCAGGAGGTCCATGTGGGATATGGGTAAAAAAACAGATTTGGAGGAATTGACGCTCTTGCATAAAACAATTGGAATGTTATGAAATAATTAGCCTGCCTGTTCTGGAGGTTGAGATGAACCAACCCTGTAATCCAGCTCAGGTGGAGCTAATATTTGTGTCTAATTAAACTATTTTCCCCTTTCTGTGTGGGTGTGCCAAGGCTGCAGCTGCCTTCTCGGTGAAGCGTTTGCCTTTTCGGTAGAATTTCAACCTGCGGCTCATGTTGCAGCGTTCAGAAACAGCAGAACTGCATCATGTTGCAGAGATTGGTTTCTTCTGGGCAGCACCTGCAGCAGCAGCCTTTGTTTTCTTGTTGCTAAGTGCCAAAGAAGTGGAAGAGTCGTCTCTTATGTGTAATGCAAACGAGATTACACAACCTCAGCTGTGTGTTTGTGTGGGTGTTGCCTTGGACGAGAACAGTACTTTGTTGATGAAAGTCGCTCAGAAATAGCAGCGATATCTGACAGAGGAGTTGGACTGAGGAGATGGATGCTCCCTTTTTAACCCACACTCCTACCAAGTCTGTTCTCGCTCTAGAAAAGCCTTTGACTTTTTGTTCTTGTTTTGACCATACACACGCACACACACCATGTTTCTGATGTTGTAAACCAAAATCCAAGCATTAGGTCTCTGACAAAGACTTGGAGAAGGGTATTAATCACATGACCACAGTTCGCTGAACTCTACCTTGAAATATGAGACTCATTTCTCCGGGATAATCAACTTGCGGGGTGAAAAAAGTCTGATATTTCACCTTGAAATGCTTCATAACTCGCCTGCAGGATCTTTAAAGGTGCCACGCTCAACCCTCTGATTATACAAGACCAAAAGAAAAAAATGAAATAACAGCTGAACGTCTGCAGCGCTGCTTCTGTCTGCGTGTGCCAGCAGGAAAATGAATAAACATACATCCAAGCTTATATTAATTAAAACGTAGTTTTTGTGCTGACAGCAGATGGATTATATTGGTTTTGTTTTGGCCAGTTTTTGCCTGCCTAACTGAGCATCCTCTTTCAAGAATGATAATCAATCACCAGCAATGTGGGACAACTTCATAAAACGCATCAGAGACGGTTCTGTACGTCTTCCTGAAGCGCCGCGTCCCGACAACGAGCCACTTGGCGTCACTTCTCATCGCTACGTTGTGCTTTCTGTCAAACTCAGCGTCATTTTGGGCTAGTTATCAAAAATCTAAGTGTTGGTTGTGCCAGAATGTATTGATAAAACCCTCTAAGCTGTTTAAATCCCTCTGGGATTTTGTGATTGTTTTTGTGTTTTTTTATTATCCAAAATCAGATTTTGTGGCGTTAATTTAGAAATATTTGTGGGAAATTGTTGCAATATTTGCGCTAATCTATGATGTTAAATGTGACTGTTACTCACTGTATCGACATATATAACTATAACTAGACATCAAGTCAGGCTGAGGCAGCAGACACGTGAACCCAATGTTTTGACCAGTTTTAGGAGAAAAATTTGCAGCAAAAGGCAGCTGCTGTTTTGACATGGTATTAGCTAATAAAGTTGTTTTGATAACTTTTGTCTCTATTCCAGGTCGGATATTAGCTGCTTATAAGGTTTCCACAGAACTGCTAACTCTGTGTGTGCAGGAGTCTTTTAAAGGACTTTGAGAAGTGCAGATGCCATTTTTTTACCTGCAGTGCTGCATCATAGCCTCTGCAACCTAATGTCGAAGGTGTTATATAACGCTTTATAAGGCTTTATGTGCTCCAACTCATATCTGTGTGTTTAAAAACGAAGTTGACAAATCTCCCTCAAGTTTAAGTGCAGTAGATTGTTCCCTAACTCAGAAGATAAACATCCTCCACATTGTTCATTAGTTCGGGATATCCCAATTACTTGGAGAGACTTGAGGGTAAAAACTGACTATGCATGAAGGTGGTTTGATGTTAGAGGTCAGAGTGGTTCCCTGATGGTTCCACGTCCTCGTGCTGAGCAAAGCCTCCCCTGTCACCTCCACTGTTTCTCTCTCCTCAAACAGCACTCTGCATTCAATCGTTTCAGGGGAAGCTGTGCCCTTCCTACCAGCCTACTGATGTTTAATTCATTCCCAGACGCCCGGGGGACACTCGTAACAACAACCACCAAAAAAAAGAAGACAAAAGGGAAGAGAGGGGGAGTGAAAGGGAAGAAAGATGTTAGAATTAAATGTTTGCTCTGCATTTGCTATTGGCAAGTGTGTAATGAATGAAGGGCCCAAAACAAGACCAAGGAGACTTGAGGCATCTGAGAGGAAGCATGGGGGATGGAAGGCTGCGAGGACAAATAAATCCAATTTCCTTGTTGTGACTGGCTTCAGGGTGCAGGTGAGGGCGGCGGGGATGCTGCTGGACACCTTGACGTGCTCGCTCTTAATCAGAGGTTGATTAGGCGCTCTTTCAGAGCCATGGATTAGCGGGCTCCCCTCGGACGCTGCTAAATTGGTCGGATGGGAGAGAAGGCAGCGCGTTTAGCACCGCTGTTGCAACTTTTGATGTGTCAGTCAGGGAGTCTGGCATGGTTTGCTTTTATTGACCTTGCAGTCTTGATTTGTGACGGATCCCCCGGTGCTGGGGAAGGTGGAAAGTGCTTGGGAGGTGGGCGAGGTTAGAGAGAGACCGGGCTTTTGGAGAATTTCCACGTTGTGCTGATCTGGGAGAAGCGGCCACATGCTCTCCTGTGATTCATAACAATAAAGGAAGGAGGCAGGACGGCGACTGAAGCCCCGACGCTTTCTGAAGATTATTGCTGTCATTTTTGCTTTGAAAGCAAATTTGGCAGAAAGTCCCTTGTAGAACTTTTTATTGGAACTTTTTCTTTTTGTTTAGTTATGGAAAGAAAAGTACGCCCATCACTGATATGAGATATAATGCAAATTACCTCCTTATCAGTTTCTAAAACACTTTTTTCCACATAAACTGGTGCAACTTGGGTAAAGATGGATCTGAACGAACCGCAAGAACTCTGGATCAATATTCTTTAGTCGGATGAAACCAAAGCAGAGAAGTTGGGCCGTGACGCTCAGCACAAGCATCTTATATCAAAAAGAAAAACAGATTGTTTGAAAGGGACGTTAAATTGTGCTGTAATTAAATTTTTCCCTAGACGTCGTGGTAGCAGTTTGTCTTGCAGCGAATCTGAAGAGGCCTCTGACCGAAGACGTTTGCTAGAAGAGAGTCTGATGACTGTCATGCTAACAGCTGAATATCTGAGCAGCAGATATTCAGAGCGACATGCAAGATAGAGGAGATGATTTTAAATGATTTATTCCTTAATATTGATGAAAACGTTCTTGCTCCATTATTTCACTTACAAGACATTTTTACCATAAGAGAAATAATCTGCCAGTGGAGCAAGAACTGAAAATAAGCTCCTATAACTTGCTAAAAAAGTTACTTGTAAGTTAGTTTTGTCTTATTTGAAGAAATTTGCACTGGAAACTAGACCAGAAATAAGATTTTGTGTTTTTGAAGTGCAGTTTCACCATTTAGTTCAGGTGTGGGATCTAAAAGTTGCAGGATTTTATCCCTCTAGTAATGCAGTTTGAGATCACTGTTCTAAACACAGCAGGAGATCTACATCAGAATGGTCCAGTCAAAGTCCAGATCTCAACCTGTCCAGCAGGAACTGTTGACGAACTGAAGTGGTAGATGGTAACCTAAAAGTTTTCTTTTTCTTGCCCTGTGTTTACAGTTGCTGGTTTTCTGGAGTAACCCCGCCGTCGCCCCTCTCAGCCATACATACGCGTTTGTGTCATTTATGGATTTCTGATTAATCACGGCCTGCTGCTTTTTCCGCTGTCAGGCCGCTTTGCAACCCCTTCACAGAAGGAACGGCATTATTCATGTTGTGCTGCCACAGCTATTAATGTAATGAGTCAGGCTGTTAATGTGATCCAGACACAAAGGTGTTCTCTCAACCTGAGCTTTTTTTCCACCTGCAGACAGGAGACCTCTGCGCCCTACATAACAACGATGTGATGTGTCATCGCTGATTTATTTTGCCCTTGAACCTCCTAGTGATAGCACCTAGTGGGATAGCCTTTAAAAGAAGAGCCCAGAGATGAAATGAATGCTCTGTTCCAAACTATTGAAAGACATGCGCTACAGCTAAAGGCTTTTAGAGGGAGTGCTGTAATCTAAAATGTGCTATATTTCTCCCACATAGCGGCAGCTCTGGGATGGGCTGATCAGATAGCCTGAGATTAATCTGACTTGACCTGTGAGCAGCAGTCACTGCCTTCTGCGTCGCCGGCCATGAGAGGAATTTGCAATAGATTCCACAAAGATAGAAATCAATTTGAATTCAGTTGAGGCTCCTCGCAGCGATAAGGCGTTGCCGCACCTACATGCGGACGCTCAAATTTCATAATGAATAGATAAGGATTAATGTAATTTCAAACTGTCACCTCCTGCCAGACGGGATGTCATGAACGGCTTATCGTCGTGGCCTGATTTTTATTTACATCCAGCAGCATAAACAGCCCAGTTTATTCAGGTCCTCTCCATAAACATGGCTCCATGGTAACCATCCTCAGTGTTTAAAGGAGCCTTATTAACTCTGGGCAGATCCGCATGTATTTAATGTTTGCTTACAATGCAGCAAATATCTGCCGTGTTTCCTGTGAGGTCATTTGGTGCACTGCAAAAACACAAAATCTTACCAAGTATTTTTGGTCTAGTTTCTAGTGATATTCGACAAAACTAACTTACTAGTAACTTTTCAGCAAGAGATGGAAGCTTGTTTTGAGTCAATAATTTCTAAATATTGATAAAATATTATTTCCACCCGCAGATTATTTCACTTACAACATGGGAAAAATGTCAGGCATAAAGGAAAATAACCTGCTAGTAGAACTAGCACCTTTTTTTAAAAAAAAAAATTAATAACTATTATGCTTCCTTGAACAGAATTTTATAGGTCTATGGTTTATTCAAAACATGTTCATCACATTTTTACGGCTTCCGTCACCAACTTAGCCTTTACACTCACACATGAAAATGACTGACGCAATTATACACTCTTACATCTTTGAAAAGCATTGGTAGAGCCTCCTGTGCAACTAACAAGAATACAGCAAGTGGTTTCTGGATGGAAAGTCGACAACAAAACACTTGTCTTTTCCAGCAGCCATTGTGCAGTGCATGCATCAGTAAAAGCAGCTTACCAAACATGCTGGAGCTCGGTTTGGGTTGCTAAGTAACGGGCAGAGTTCCATTCTGGTTGCTAGGTAACTGACTGGGCTTTGCTGGGGTTACTAGGTGAAGGGCAGTGCCTGCTGATTTATGACGTTACATTCTGAAGGTTTTTGAAGCCGTTATTTTCCGGACACCTGAACATATTAACTTATTGCCAAAAACCCACTGAGTGTTTTGGTTTTTGTTTTATTTGAAGCACTTTGACTGTTTTTAAATGCAGCAGAAACCCAAACGGATGTACAAAAATGTGAATTTAGCATAAAACGTCCCATTTCAAACAAGCTCCTTCGTCCTGGAGAAAAGTTACTTGAAAGGCAGTTTTGGCTTATTTCAAGGCTACTAAGATATTTGAACATGAAAGTAGACAAAAATACTGTTAAGATTTTATTTTTGCAGGGAAATTATGGGTTGATTGAGTGATGAAGACGAGGTTGGTCTTCCAGAGGGGCAGAGCGTTGGTCCAGGTTAATAGGTGTCCTCCTGGGAGAGATTAGCAGGAGTTAAAGAAGGTAGAGAGGGAGGCATTAAAATTCAGTCTGATAATGTCAAATACTTTAAAGCCTATCTTTTATAATCTCATTGTCACGGGCCATTTACAGGTTCTCGGTCCAAAGCTTTATGAAGTTCCCTGAGCAGGCGTTAAAAAAAGCCAGAATTCCTTTGAAAGAACATTTCATTTGAGCTGGATTCTGCAGCACCGTCCATAAATAGCCAGCCATCTGTTTCCTGCTTCTGCAGCAGCCAAACACCGAGCAACAAAACATTCTCAAACTGAGTTTTGATCGAGGAACAAAGGAGGACCGAAAGGGCTGCGCAGCACTGTCACTGAAGCTCCTGTTGGACCAGAACCCAGCCAGGTGTCCGGCTTCTGAAAGCCAGCGCAGGCAGGCGGGAAAGTCTCTGTAGAAGGGGAATGCCACTTGTAGTGGAGTGGACCTGTGATCGATTGGGATGTGGAGTGGCTTAGCCGTACCTCTGTGTGTCAATAGCTTCAACCTCTCCCTTCAACCCTGCGATAAAACAGAGGCTCTCGGCACTAAACCTCCGCCAGGTTCACCGCTAAACCTCCCTGCCTGCTCATATTTTCATCTCTGGGTGTTATGTCGTTGTTGTTGTTGTTGTTTTTGGAGCTTATTCAGCTGTTGACACGATCCTTGGAGACACTAACAGCTGAAGTGACGACACATTAGGATGCAGACCACAGCCAGCTGGATTGAGACGAGGGTTTAATTGGCTTCATATCAGGGTTAGATAGCAATGCTGTTGACATTTGATTAGAGGAAAAAATAAATAAAAGAACAAGGTGACTTGATATCGAAGTGATAAGCAAAAATCCCAACCCGATCACATCAATACTTTCCTCAGGAGCACGGAGGTGTCTAACCTTGTAACCAATGACAGTGGTTTTGTTGGCTCACTGGGAGTTTTTCCACAGAGCATGCTTCGTCATTTATTGGTGTGTGCAGCATCTGTTTTCCTTACAATCATTCCTGTTGCTCTTGAAACCCTGTTGACCTACAGGTCCAGCCGCATAAATACATTTCTGAAACATTGATGCTGACTATTTCACAGCTTTCCAAATCCCTCCATCAGCTTTTCAAATTAAAGGTCACCTCTAAGCAGCACTTAATGGCTTTGTGTCCGTTTCTCTGGCAGCTGTGCAGGGTTTTTAGAATCTAAATGGTAAGGTTCAACACCCCTAAACTCAGATATAGGTTTAAATAGGATTTTAAGAAAGAATATCACAATTACTGACAGACAATAACACTTTCAAATATTAGAATAGAATAGTTGTTGATCCATATTCAGCCTTTTTCATCTGTCCTGGTTCAACACTGACTTACTTTAAACAGCAGTGTTGCAGTCTGTTAACCCAAAAAAGTTTTTTTTTTAAACTTTAATGTGAAAAAGTTCTGCAGACTTTGAGATTTTCTAATTTCAACAGACTCCTCCTAATTAATCTTACTCAAGAAAACATCTGCCATGAATATATGGGTCAGTCTCCATTGTAAAGTTTTATTTATTTTGTTTTTTAGGGGTATGCATCAAACAAGTACAGCAATTTAAAGTTGCAACTCCTAATCTCTCTGCAGTTTGTATAGTGAGTCCTACTTTGTATTATACTTCGCATTGTTACATGTAATTTATTGTATTTTTTCCCTCTCGTTTTAAATCCCAGTAATCTGTTGACTTCATGAGTCTTAATTTTCCACAAAAAGTACTGAAAAATACTGAATTATTGATAATTTTTGTTGTTCTAAGAACAATTTATCAAGATAAATAAGTAGCATGGATATCCTGACATGATCAGCTCAGAATAAATACTTAGTAATTAAAAAAGAAGAGTTTGAAATTATTTTGAATGAATTTAAAAATACTTTTTTTTAAATTCATTTAAAAAAAAGTGAAATGATGAAACCAATCATGAAAAATATTTATCAAATACATCTGCACATAGAATTATACATTGTTCTAATTCCATATACACAACATTCATTGAATTCCCTTACAAAAACAGCTAATTATGTCTTGTGTTTGGTATGTGCAAGAATGACCAAATAACTACAATGTAGAATAAAAGAAAAAGTCGTTTTGCTATCTAGCAGTAAATAAGAGAAAATAACTAACACAGAGGCTAACTCGGTTAGCACATTTTGCACTACAATGCAAGATTGCATTGTAGTGCTTCATTTCCCTTTCAATGTTATCGTTTTTGTATTTTATTTTGAAAAACCGGAAATGCACCGCTCGCTTCTGTTCTGTTGCTTCACCAATGCTAACTGCATGAGAGTAAGATTGTTGCGGCATTATATTACGTATATTTTCGTTCATTTCAAATACGTATTCCATGTCTGTCGGAATGTATGCTAAGAAAATATTTTTAAATTGTCACAGTGTGTTTTTTTGCCAAATTTATTTGGCTAATGAAAAGTTTAGGGCGCCTTGATTTGAAATTGGTTAGCTAAATCTATGTTAACTGGTAGCGGCCATTTTGTAACGTCACCTTTCGGTTCTAGACAGTCAGACTGCGCGGTGTGGGCATGTCGAGACTAAAATGGTTAATTTTTGTCTATGACAGGCATGCTTATCTTGTTAAACGGTGTAGAATATGTTTTTGTACATTGTGTTAATGTGGAAACCTATAAAAGCCCATTTCTGCCACTCTGAAACAAAGGTTGGCTATGAGGTACTATCCCTCACAAATAAGTCGTCAGCTTTACAATGCTATTTTGTATATATTAATATTCATGCTTGTCATTTTGGATTACAGTAAATTCTGTCAAAGAAGCAAATGTCAGTGCATATAATTTGTGTCGTGTAAGTTTTAAAAATGTAAGTCTTATCTAAAGAAAATAAGCTCAGGCATGCTAGTCACTAGCCTCCAGGAAGACCGTGGTATGAGTTACTGCCAGGCTCTTTGCATAATATAATATGCACAGGAAGTGAGTGTCGTATTCAATTTTTGTGAACTGTAAAAATATTTGGGCACCAACATAATTTTGTGTTTCACTGTTTACCACAAAAACTTGAATTTAAGTCCCATCCCTCAGCTTTTAATTAGTGCAATGTTTTGTGCTCCGTGGTCCTTGAGCCCCCTCCTGCTCTGCATGTTTTACATGTTTTCCTGCTTCAACACACCTAATACAAATAAATGGGTCATCTCTTGGGCTTTTAATCAGGCTCTGCAGAAGTCTGATAATGATCCATTCATTTGAATCAGGTCTGCTGGAGAGGAGAAACATGCAGAATATGCAGTGTGGGAGGTCAGGATTCAGAAATGCTGGATTAAAGGGCAACAACATCCAAATTTCATATGTAGAATCATGTTTTGTGGTGTAAATCCTGACTCTGCTGTGAAAATTATGACAGATTAATTAGCATTGTGCTCAGTGTAACCTCTGCCATGCTACTATCTATCTATCTATCTATCTATATATATATATATATATATATATAATTATTTTTTTTCTCCCTGTTCACAAGTGACACCATGTAACAGTCATTTTAGACAGTCACTTAGAGGTTTACTCACTTTGGTTTTCAGCAGTTTTTTCACATTAATAGTTGTCTGAGTTGTGTGCTAGATGAGGCTAAATATAAAGGCATGCCACACTGTTCAAGTTTATTGTTTTAAATATTTTTCAAAATTCATTCATCTGCTTCCCTGAAATCCAAAATTAAGAGGTGTGAACACTTTTGGAAGCCTCTAATCATTCATCAGTCTTCAGTATTTTTCTTGTCCCAGCTATAATTCAGAGTTGTTTAATTGTTAGTGACATGGCGACTATTAAAAAACTAGAAACAAGATGTATGAGGCTGTTCAGGAGGCCTGTGTTCTGTGGAGGGGAATAAAATCCTTTAGTAGGAACTAGGGGCTGTGTAACATTGAAAACTTTTGCATGGCCAAAACTTAAATACGGCAGTAAAGGAAAAAAAAAGAAACAAAAAATCTCTTTATGAGCTCTTTAAATTTTTAAATTATGCAAAACAGCAGGTGCTTGGTTTTACTGGGCAGAGCCAATGAACAATCCTGGGGCTTTTTTTCTGTAAAATTAGCTATAAACCAGCTCCCTTAGAATCCAAAACAGAAGGAAAGTGGGTTTTTAATAAGGGTGGTGCACCATGCCATCATAACACTTAACATGTTTTAGTGTGAAAAAGGCAAACAATGCAGGAAGCTTTAATTTTATGAACAAATGTTTGTTGGTTATTTCTCAAACATCAGTCCACCTTCTGATGTTTCCATGTTGAATTTGTTCCTTGTTTTAGTTCAAAGAGTGCTTTTATTGAAATATTCCCTACGCAGCTCGCTGTGAGTTTAACTGTACATGTTAATTACAGGTGTGTTGACATCGTGTCTCTTTGTGCAAACTTATCTTCATGCCCCACAGCTCCCTCCAGTCCTACCCAAACGCCACTCTGTCTTCAACAGAGAGCATATTAGTCTCCATGGAAACCCATTTTTACCAATACTTCATTGGCGCCAAATGACCCTGTGCCGTTACTTAGCTTCTCGCTGCTTTGTGTGGACGTGTTTTCTTTTGGAGATTAAACGTTCCAAGGCAAATTGAGGTCTTGCTGGTTTTTATCGCCTGGATATTGAATAAGCATATGCGGGGAAATACCAGAACGAGGAACAGCAACACTCAGAATAAAAGCAGATTGATGTGTTCATGCGCTTCTTGGGGGCCCGGGGATAACGAGAAGTATAATGCCAGAGGAACTGCACAATTTTATCAGGTGGAAGCAGCGTGTGGAAGTTAGTGCCACAAGTAATTGGCTGTTAGGTGATATTTTACAAAACGAATAACCCTGGCTCTGTAGTACAACATGTCATAAAGCAAAATGTTTCTTCAAATTAGTTAGCAGACATTGAAGGGACAAATTGTACAGGCACACATGGTTTCAGTTGTGCCTCATAGTCTTTCTTCTTCTGCATTTTGCTTGAATTTATGTAAAATAAATCTAATTTATTCCCCAATTAGCGTTTGTATTGAGGTGTCACCAACAAAGTATTCTGGAGCCACGTGTAGACCTTTGCTGGACAATAAATTATCCCAGAAGTCATTGTGATAAATGATAATATTGTCGTTTTGAGACAATTTTAAAGTAATACGATGGTAATGACACAATATTGCAGGAAGATTTAACATGGAACTGGAAGACATTTTTAATAACCAAACTAAATAAAACAACAAACGAGAAATAAAATGAATTATGAAGTCTTTGTAAACAAAGGGGTAGTTGAAACAAAAAAAGAAGACTTTAGTCATCCAGTGTTTAGTAGAACAAGAAAAACGATAAATCATAGAAATGGAAATTATTGAGCTTCTTTTAATTTATCAACATGACCTATAAAGCAACAAACCGTCGGCACCAAACCGCAGCAGACCTGCAGAAAGTCCAGTGTCCCATTTGTTGCTGCTTGACCTTTTAGCATGAATATTAATGTTGGTTTTCAACTTGAAGCTTCAATTTATGGTCAAAAGTAATTAAATGTTGATTAGCGGTAAAGTTTAGAACCAGTTATGTCAGTTTTATAGTCCTCTGTGGATAATTTATTGTTGGTAAAATGGAATATTTCAAAATCTTCTCCCTTCATCACCTGTTGTCTTTACAGGGGGGATTCTAACCTCCTTTCCCCCCCAATAGTCCCAACTATAACCATGTTTGGCTTCCTGCTGCTTTTACAAGCCTGTTGTATTGAAGAATATTTGTTTTGCGGTTCCTTATGGAATATTTACGCTCTTTTCTTTCCCAAAATGTCTGCAGATAATTGCTTGGAAAGAATCACCCAGGAAGGTCAGCCAAGACTCCCGCTGTAGGTGCCAAAGTGAGATCTCCAGGACTACAATTACTCTGGCTGCAGAGCAAAGTGAATGACAGGTAGGAAATAATTCATATGAATCACCTGCTGTATTATGAATAGCCACCTGCCGAGAGGACATATCGCGGTCAGTTATCCGCAGAATTGCTTCTCAATTGCCCTTTTTTGTCATTTGTTGGTAATTGCCTTATTCTCTTGATAATATGATGAAATTAACCTCGGAACATTCCCTCCTTATGACATTTATGAGACAAGGTTGAAGTTGACGTCGTGGAAGTCACGAAATTATATTTAGATTATTGGACTCTGATGCCGCTTGGCTTCTTGTTTGATGTCGACACTTTAGATTGGTTCTCCTCGCTGCCACTCATAAGTCACACTCTCCATTTTAACAAAACATACAACATTCAAGCCGAACGAAGGACATCCTTTGAAGAAACTCAGGATCACTCACATGCATTTTCTATTTGGGGTACATCTGACCTTGTAGTGAACAGACATAAAAGGCTGTCAGTCAAACCATCACGCCGTCTTTGTTTCCTTGTGATTGTCATTCTCTAGAGGAGTCGAGCAGTTACAGACTTAAATCTAGCGATTCTGTGCTCCTGGCAAAATGCTTGTCTGTCCTTCTTTCTACCAAACTCAGCAACTGCCTCAGGGTAAGGTGGAAAGAAGGTGAAAACAAAAAAAAAAAGGAAAAAGTTGGGGAATGGATGTTTGAGCCGTTGGAGAATGCAATCAAGGCTAGCAGATTGTTGAATAGTTCAGTTTGTTTTTCTTTTTTTTTTTCCTGGATCAGTTCGATGTAACATGCTGACCTTCAAAAGGTTTTCCTGTCCAACTTGTAACAATGAATGTTTGCAGTTTAGAGTCAAATGGAGAGTAAATATCTGAGTTTCTCTGAGAACCCATGAACTGGAATGAAACTGTAGCTTCCAAGCAAAGTGGCTTCTCTTTAAATATGGAACAAAGCCAGATGGCAAAGTCAGCTCTGCAGAGAGGCGCTTCAGGTTTTAAAGAAAGGAGACCAGGGGACTTGTTCAGGTACCCAGCGATCACACACCTTTATGCTGCCTGGAAAAGTTTAGTTCTGGACTCCAGGAAGTGGGGTGGCTTTCGTTCAGGCTGTGGATGAAAGTGGAGCAGATTTTCATCACTTTGGGTTGGTCATGGAGTCTCACATGCTTTTTCTGAATCTGACAGTCTTCTAGCCCCGGGTGTTAAAAGGAACCTTTCTTTCATATGAACCCGTTTCAGCCTGACGTCACGCGTCTTCCTGCTGGAGAGCAAAAAGCTGCTAGTTGATGATGACTACCATTGGTGTTAGCTAAGTTCTCATTATACGCACTAAATCTTAAATGGACGCCTGCTGTATTAAAGAAAAGGGATGAAGTGCTTTGCTACTGATTGTCAACCTTACAACCAGATAATGAGGTCAGGAAAGTTTTATTAACACAAACATTAGCCAGGAAGATGGAAGTAGGTCAGGTATGCTAGTTTTGATAACCTTTACATGTAGATATGCTGTGGAATTTGTTGTTTTTTGGTTCAGTTACAAAATAAAAAATGATCAACACACCACTGACAGATCATCAGTGGAGCAGGTGTTTAAATTAGCTCATCTAACCCTACTTTGTTAGCTTAGCTTAGCGGTAGCTAATCTACCACAGCGATCACTTATTAATAATCGCAAAATAAACATTAAACCTAAAAGCATAAAACTGTAATGGACTGAATTTTCTGTTCTTTCTGCTGGAAATGTTTGAGTGTTTTTTGGTGTTGAATCCTGAAACGTGTAGTGGCATTGTTGTTAGTTGCTATGGCAACTAATCTGTGTATAGCGTAGCCGACACAGGAAGTGAGGAAAAAGCTGTTTTGAGTTGTTCTTTGATGGTTTTTCTGTGTTATTGTTCTCAACTCAGTCAAAATTGGGTAAAATCATTACATCTAGCTCACAATATGGGGAGATTTAAACACTCCAGATGGCAAGCAAATCAGAGGGATTTTCTTATTTTAATGAAGTCAACTAAAGAAAATCTAATCCATTTGACCAAAGCCTTGAAGTTGTTAATGTTGCAGATATGCAGCTGAGAAATAGAGGTGTTTTTGTAGCGTCTTTTGAACTTTGCTGGTAATTTTATAGATAACTGCTGTTGGTTTTGCTTTAAGCAACATCAGTTTTAAACGGTGGAGAATCTTCAGGTGGCTCCTCTTTCAAACTTTTACCAGAACAGTGGAGAAATAATCTGGAACTGTCTGGTTTCAAGTGAAAAACAGGTGCTAATGGTAAAATTAGTGTGTGGAATATAGGAGACATAAAAGAAATGTCTGTGATAGTAACATTTTTAACTGAGTTGGATCCTTTATTAGGAGTGCTACATGTGTAATATATGCAAACATAAATTACAATAATTAGTGCAATAATGTACATTTTCACACTTTTCCCACAAGTCATTATAGTCTCATTAGCTAATTTTACTCCCTCTACAAACCGTTGTCCATTTTGTTGATTACATTAATTTTTATGTACAGTCATAGCAGCGCTCTCTTGCTAATTACATAAGGAAGCAGCTGTTCTAATTTAACAATATTCCTAATTTTATAATAGGTTGACGTATGTAAGGCATTTTACCTCTGCTCTGCTTATCACAGCTTTGCTTTCAATGCTAAATTAATTTCTACAGTTGTACATTTACTTTATACCCCTGTGATCATAATGGAGAAATTTCTGGTTGCTGTAGAAATGTTTGTTTCAATGAATACTTTAATTTAAATCATTTATTTAATTTATAAGGGTATCTTATAAGCAGATTTGCATTCATTTTGGCCATTATTAATTATTATTATTAAAGATATGAACAAGTAAACGTATATTGGTTCATACTGATGTAACAAAATGTTTGCACTGGGTTCATCTTCTTTGATCAGAGTCTGATTGGTGATCAAAATAGTGACTTCTTAGGTTTTTTTTCCTCTGCATTAGTGGTAGGGTTATAAGACTAAAAGAAAATAATGCAATATTAACTTTGATTAACCCACATTTTCCTGACTTTTCTTTCCTTACCATGTCCCCTCCAGACTCTTTGATCTCGGCCATTAAGGCCAGTTGGCAGAATGCATCATTGATATGCGGAGCGTGAATACAGGACACGTGAAATATGGTTTGCTGCCAATTACTGCGTCCAAACAGTCCGCTGCATACATTGATATTGCGATTCAAAATAGGACTCAGCTCTAATTAAATGTTTTAAAACAAAGAATTCCCATTTGCAGTCCATAACTGCATCATAAAACAGCTGATGCAATGTTTTGATTCATAAAAGGGAATAAGCTTTTGATTCCATTTATGTTCTCTTAGGAATGGCATCTTTTATTCTTCCAACACAAGAAAAAATAAAAATCTGTAGATACGATTTCTGATCGGTGCCTCGCCAGAGATAAGCTCTTAATGTTGATTAAAAATACTTCTTGTTGCTCTTTACTGGCGAGGGATGCTTTTCATTCCTACACATTGATTAGATGTTTTAAAAAATCAGTTTGGATAAAGCTAGTAAGTGTTTTTCTTCTATAAAATAGGAAAGTATAACCTGTGTCCTTTTGAAACTTGTTTTAAAAATTGGTTTTCATGTTAATATCCCAAAACATGCTGCACTTGTTGCAGTAATCAAGTTAGAACTGATTCTGTTTCTATAGCTACACACAAATACATGTTAATTAATTCAGGCTGTATTTAAAGTCAGGATGTATTGGTGTGTGAAATCCTCATTATGAGAGAAAGATCTGGTCTAAAATGATCAAATAACGTTGGAACACTATCTGCTAAAACCTGCTAAAACAGCTGGAAGAAAAGAAGTGTGAAATTAAAGGGTGAAAAGAAGTGAAAGATGATTCTGTTCTGCTTGTTCTTCCAGGTGCCCAGAAAGTAAAAATACATTTAATAAGTTTGGCGCCTTTTTAAAAATGGGCTCATCATTAGAATGTGACCAGCAAGGGTCCAACGGTGAGAAAAAGGAAGAAGTTTAAAATTTCTTTGAACATTAAAAGTTGGCAGAAATAATTTGGGTCTTTTATTTTTCTTAGAGAAGGACTTCATATTCAGACTTGCAATAATAAGTAGTTAATTTTTCAGCTTCTTTTAGACACATTGGAGACGTTTCCAAGACAAATCTCAAAGCTTTCAGTCTCGAGTCTTTCGCCCCAAAGTGTAATCTAATGGTAAAATCTATGGATGCTGAACTCAGTAGGTTTAGGATCAGTGTACATTCAACTGTATGCACCCAATTCATGTGATTTTAGAGCTATTTAATATTTAGGAAGTGAAAAAAAAACACTTCAGACATCAAATTAATGGCAGTTATGCACCTGATTGCAGTAAGTAAACTTAATAGTTTTTATAAAATCACGTTTATGGAACGAAATAAAGGTGCAAAAATAAATGTATTCTATAGAGAAAAACAATTCCTAGTCCTGGGATTCCTGAATAAATTCAAAATGCTCAGAAATCCATCGTCCACTGTATATATATTTTGAATAATTCTTTAATGTTTTTTTTTATTTAAGAAAAAGCCATGCAGCTAAGCTAACCTAAAAATGGACAAACCTAATTTTGTTTAAATATAAACTGTTGTAATTTAAAACAGTTTGGAACCTTATAGGATTGTTTTAAATAAATGTTATGTTTGTTTACGCTGTTCCTCTCGTCAGTCTCATAATTTGGGCAGAATCTGTAGACCGTTTGAATAGAAAAATTGGTTTCTGAAATAAATCGGATCGCTAGACACTGAAAGATTCACATCTCTATTTTTTGGAGTAATTGAAGTTTTATGGTGTGTAGTCATCCCACACTATAAAAAAAGAACAGTTCATACATCATTTAAAAACCCCAACTTAATGGCATCTATGCACATTACTGCAGTATGTAAATTTGACCAGAGCTTTTATCAAATCACTTGATGCGTCAATGCTCTTGCAAATAACCTATTTATTAAATGAAATAAAACAAATATATGACTTAATAGTAGAAATATTCAGTTAAACTGGAAACTTAATCCTCAGTGTTGTAGTTTAATCAAAGCCACTCGTTATGCGAGTCTTGTGGGCGCAGCAGAAGGGGACGTGTTTGTCGGCTGCCACACCCTATGCATTTCCATTTTCAATTATACATGTCTGCAATTGGAAATTAACATGGGGGACATCATAAAATGCTTGATAACGGAGCTAATGCAATTACATTGGAGTGATTAAAAAAGGTTGAATAGGTGATCTATTACATTGATCTTAAATGCATTCAGATTTAATTTAATTTAGCAGTACTATAATGCTGTAGTTAAAATATGTCCTATTAGTGTTTGGAGCCTGTATGTATAACGATTAATTACTGAATAATTGTTCATGCATTTCAACACTGGCAAGCTCTGAAGGGTGATTTATTTTCTTCAGTGGCTGTACAGAGATAGGGCTTAATTACAGTGGATAGCCTTATCTCCCCTCTTTAATCCGCTCTTTGGAGTCTCTGCGTTCACGCCATCTAGTCGTCGATAACATCACACTGTTGGCAGAGCCAGACGCAGAAAGCAATCCCCAATTTCTCTGTCACATTAAGGCTTATTCATGAAGTCTCCACCGTGAACCTGACTTAAGAACTCCAAAGTGGGAGAAAGAGGAGCCGCCGAGTGCTGGAAACCTCTCTGCTCGCTCTGACAGCCCGAGGTCAACCAGCCTGGCACATTACCCACTTGTGCTGTTTTTGTCAGCTGGATGGACTGAAAAATGTGTGGTCAAATCTGATCAGATAATGGGCTGAGCTCCTTGCCAGGAGCAATTTGTTGCAGATATTCTCGTGCTAATGTTGGCAATTTGACTGTTTACCTCCTCACAGCGGGTTACAGAACCGCATACCTCTGCAGCTCACAGCGGCGTCGACCAAATGCTCGCAAGATAAGCCGCTATTAACCCGGAGTCCATGGACACAAATGTCTGTTTTGACATTTAGCTGATCGCTGGTTTTGCTTGATGATTCAACAGCCATGGCAGATCTTTATCAGGGAGACGGAGAGTTTAATTATTGCTACTCGATGGATCATTTCCAGCACGCTAGCGGTTGCATATATTAATACGAGTTGGAATAAATAAGAAGTTGGCATCCTAAGCATGCTACATTTTAAAGGTGCCAAGATGGGATTGGGATTTTATCTGACAAACATCACCTTCAAAATAAGCAGCAGTACATTCTGTGTTATGGATTTATAATGGAATAAGTTACAGATTTAAATTGTAAACATGTTCAAGGTGTTGCAAGACAGACTGGGACTACAATTTATATCTAAATTTGTTTCAATAAATAATTGCTTAATGAAATTTTATGTTGAAATTAACCTCGACTTGGTAGCACTAAACAAATATTTAATATTTTATATTATCAACACTGCAGAAGAAATAAGTGAATCAACTACATTTATAATAAATTCCAAAATGAATTCATTTAATTTCTCCATTTTAATGGCCATATTTAAAAATATATATTTGTTAAATTAATTCAGACTACAATTTACCTTTTAAGGATTTTCCTTCCACCATGCTGGTAGAAAAACACGACGACTTTTCATTTCTGCTGCCAAAGCAAAAACTCCAGCATCAAAAAATAAAAAGTTTCTACTTTGCAACTTTTCGCTGAAGACGAGGAAAGAGAGGCTTTTGTCATCTGAATGCAGCCAGCCTGCCAAAAGAAGTTCAAGGAGCCTGCTGACAATCTCCAGTCTGAGTTTATGTTTAAGTTAAACATAAAAATAAGGTTAAAAATTAGATAAAAATTTAAATGGATGAAAACACTGACGGTAGATAATAATAAACAGTCAGATATAAAAGAACAAGCAGTTTGGCTGAATGTTTTAAATATGTATTAACTGTGCAGCAATGAATCACACTGTTTATAAACCCTGCACTAGTTAATGGTCAGTAATGCCATTTAAAGTTCACAAACCTCCGGTAGTTTAAAAAAAGCATATTAGACTCCAGAAATATTAGGATACCATTTTGTAGGAATAAAGAGTTACCCTCCAAAGAAACTCTGAATATTACAGGTGCAGAATCAAACATTTACTGGAAGAAATGTTTCCTTTTTTAAGAATATGATGGAATGACATCCCAACTAGCCCAACCTTTGGTGGTTTAAATGAAAACTAAGCCATTTAGGTAGCAGCAGGTAATATCCGGCTGAAAAAACAAAAGATATTCTGAAAATGTTTTCTTCTTGAGTATGTCCTCTTGAAGCTTTTGTGCCTAGCTTTCATGAGTCCACATAAGAAGAGTGACAAATTAATGACACCAATGTAATCTCCAAATTCCCAAACTATCAGGTAATCTAAGGCTGCATTCACACAGGTCCTTTTTAGTCCTCTTGGTCAAACTCCAGTCTATTTGCCTAGGAAGTCTGGTTCGTTTTGGGAGGTGTGAATGTGTAATCAAACTCTGATGTAGACAGAAAAAGGTGAATTAGGTCTGAGTGAACTCTGGTGCGGTTTGAATTCATATGTGAACGCTGAGTGGACCGGAGACCCCTCCAAAAGCAGGAAGTGGACTACAGCACAGGGCATTCTGGGTATATACATCCAAAAAGAACCACAGCACCTGAAAATGTAACAAATGTTGCAACTATGGTCCCCTGTCAAAGCAAGTCTGCCACTCTGTCAGGTGTGAAAACACACCAAGATGGGGCCCCCAGTCTGCAGGGACACCTCCCACTGATTGAGGATGTGAAGGGTCAGGAATTTTCTGCAAAATCCAAACTTTGATGGGTAGTTTTGTAGAAAACCATCAAACAATCCAACGGCGTTAGATTGTTTGACAGGACAGGACTGGGACAATCCTTCCCAGTGTCTTTGTTTACTGGAGTATTGAAGGCAGAGCAGGAAACGCTCAATATGCTGATACCAGGCAGCTGACAGGAGAGCCTGGATGTTCTCCTGTTCCCTTTATTGGCCGAGTGAGCTGATGTTTGTCAGCCTGGCAGACATTACACCATGTGAACAGTTTGGGTGTCCTAAATGTCGACGTATGCCTCGTCTGTAGCAAGCGAAGAGAGAAATGTCAAACTGAATGCAGCGACAGATTCATTCTGAAATCGCCTCTCAGGCTCATTGACTGCTCTACCTGAAAGTGACACAACTTCCAGCGTAAAGAGACAAGTAAGCCAACTAATTAGAGCGGAGATCCAACACAAATGTTTAATGAAGAGATAATATATTACCACACAGTCCTGGAATAATAAGTCTACTTTGTCATTTGTCTTTTTGTCGAGTGACTTTTTTTCTTCCCTCTTGCACTTTAAAAGTATCGACTCGCTTATAGAAGTTTCAGCCTAAGTTTTAATAAGTTTTCTTTTTACTTGCTATTCCTTGCATGCATTAATGATGAAGTACTCTTGGTTTTCATTTAGTTATAGAAGATTAATCCATTTTAAGGCACATTAAGCTCATTTACTGCCCTTGGCTTCCCTGCATCCACTGAAGATTATTCTATTAAGCCACCAAGGCAATATTTGTTTTCTATTTTTTATAATGTAATACATTACAGAAAACACAATGATCAAATTTTTGTTTTACACATTTAAATTCTTACATCTTTCCTAAACCTCTGTAATAAATGAAAGCTAAAACAAAACCCAATTTAGACATTTATTTAAAATTTATAAAATGTATGGACATCATTAAAAGCAATTGTTAAATGCATTTTTAAAGGGTATGATGTGACATTTTGTCCTTTTTAAAAATGAGAATTAAAAATGGTAATTGTTCCAGTAATGGAATATATAATGTCCATGAGTCTGGGGCCATTTATTACAATACTTATGTTGGTTCTTTGACTGTGATCCACATTTAAAGAGTGGAAAAGTAATCTACAAGACTATTTACCAAAAAAAAGTAATTAATAAAATGTATTTTTATATTATAGAAAGCTTGTTTAACTGGATTAAACATTCTCTCATGCTACTAGTAGTTAAATTAACCAAAATCTTTATGATTTTCTTAATACGAATGAAAATATTTATCAAGTTTGGCTTCCAGACTGATGGGCATCAATGGTTTCTCTCATCTATTATTGAAGTCGTTTAAAATATTAAATAATTTCTTGCTTTTTGATATTATTTTAGTTGACTTTACACCCTGTTCTAAAACAGGGTGTATTTAGATTATTTCTTATTCTGAGTGTTGGGTAGTAGTCAGAGTGGGGTGCGGAGAAAACATATGGATCAATCACAATTAATTCCTAACTTGACATCAGCATGGATTTTACTTTCACCAGGTTGGTTTGGTAACTTTTTCCCGTAATTGATTAGATCACCAATTAAAAACCATATTTTGCATTTTATTTGTAGTGCATTTTACTTATTTGGATTTGGATACACACCTCGGCTGCATACGAAGGAAGTAATTCATTAATTTGATTGAGGTTGCAGGACAACTTTTAAAATGTGCACAAAATTTTGTTGATATTCTGCTTCTGTCGAAAAAGCACAATATCCCAAATAAAAAACACGATTAAAATCGCACGTCAATAATTTTGTTCATGTGATAAGTCATTAAAAAACAGACCGCAACATCATCCTCTTACCACTTCCTATTGTCTTCTTTGTTGTTTCTGCCAGTAGTAACATCCAGTTGTTGATCACATGTTTAAATTGCAGATTTGCGAAACACACAAATTTCGATTTGACTTTCAAAATGATCCATTAAGCACATTTATTTTCAATTTTTCCAATTTGTATAATTTTACAGTCAATGGGAACATAACTTATGAGACATCCTGTATATTCCGACTTTCATTCCCTCTTCTTACTGACAGTACCACAAACTATGCCACCACTGATGATGCTTGCTTGACTTTATCATCAGGTTTATTGAACCAATCCTCCATGTTTTGAACGTTTTCACTCCTCTCTCACTCTAATTACAGGATTTTTCCCCCGTTTCGCCTTTTTCTTCCCTGAAACACAATCAATATTCAAAATCCGCCTGATTTCCTTCTAACTGGATACTATACGCCACCACCTGACGTTACAGTGATGGTAATAGCACTGTCAGCTTTGACAATGTGGAGAAAGCAATACCATCATTTCCCATATTCACTTTTGAAAATCTCATTTTGCTTTCATCTCTTCGCTAACACAGAGCTGTCAACATGTAATTCAATGAGTGTCACAACTGCTCTTGAACGTTTCCTTCATCTCTTCCACCAACTGTGCTCATACTAACCAGACTGACTTAACTTCTGTTGTGTTTAAATCACTTTCGGCCTTTTTCTCTGGCGATTGTTTTAATGCAGTACATCATGTTATCTTGGTGTTTGTGGGGAACATATGAACTGAAGCTCAATGTGCAGCTATTGGAAAAGCCACCTTGATTCAAAGTTGTAAGGCTGTCAGGATGGAGGAAATTGAAACCAGTCGGTCTTTCAGGCGTTGTAGGAACACTGTCGTCTGCTTCCAAACATAAAAGCCTCTCCATTTGTTCTGTTTGTCCTCCGCAAAGTGGGTTTTCAGCCAAGGTCATTACATTGTTTGGCTTGAAGTATCTCTTTTATGGATGACTCTTGTGAGAGTCTGTATTTTTCTTATTGTCAACAAATCCCATAAAAAGTCCAATAACTATCAAACATTTTCTGTGGGCTTGGATTTTTCTTTCCTCCCTCAGAGCTTCAGTTCTGTCCAAAAGTTTAATCAATTTCAGACGTTAAAGTAAAAATTGAACCAATTTAGCATTTGAATACAAGTGTTTTTCATTAATGTTCAGAAATTATTATTAAGGTATATTAAAGATATTCCAACTAATTTCCTGCTACCTGCGCAGCTATTTTGGCCCAGTTTGGAGTTTTCTTAACCCCAGAAACCTCAGAAATACTTTCAACTCAGACCTTTATAGTTGCCTTTTTGTAAGTTAAATCTTTAGAATTTTTTGCCGCACACACTTTTTCGCCACTTTTCTGACATAAAAACATGCTGCCATTCTGCCCTGCATGTTTTGATGAAATATGTGTCAAATCTTAGTCCAAATGGGCTCAGATAAGCTATAAAGATTTATTCTGCGTTGGTGTCAACAAACTAGAATAAATGGGTCCAACGTTACTACCATCTGAATGATGTTTCAGTTTTTCTTGTCTTCCCAGTCATTTCCAGAGTGTGTACGAAGGGGTTAAACTGTGGGAAATGTTCATGTTTTTGAGAAAAATGATTATAAATAAGCTTTAAACTAGATCATTTTAGTGCTAAAATGATTTTACTGCAAAGAAGTTGATGTGTCCTATGTAAGAAAAACTCAAAATCAAACATGTACAGGCCATGTGCCTTAATGCATTTCACCATTAACAGTCAAAT